>NW_020526206.1:0-277619 GCF_003368295.1 Carassius auratus
TGGTTTCATGTCTCTGTCTCCCTGTGTAGAAAGTTATTACAAAAAGAGGTTAATTTTGGACATGCAATTCCTTTTTTACCAGTAGGGGTAAAAAAAAGTTGTGAAAAATGTCCACTGTCCCCCCTATTGATTGACACTGGTTTCATGTTCTGTCTCCCTGCTGTAGAAAGTTATTACAAAAAGAGGTTAATTTTGGACATGCAATTCCCTTTTTACCAGTAGGGGTAAAAAGGGTTGTGAAAAATGTCCACTGTCCCCTCTATTGATTGACACTGGTTTCATGTCTCTGTCTCCCTGCTGTAGAAAGTTATTACAAAAAGAAGGTTAATTTTGGACATGCAATTCCCTAATAGCCACTTGGGGTAAAAAGAAAGGTTGTGAAAAATGTCCACTCTCTCCTTCTATTGATTGACACTGGTTTCATGTCCTGTCTCCTGCTGTAGAAAGTTATTACAAAAAGAAGGTTATTTTGGACATGCAATTCCCTTTTACCAGTAGGGGTAAAAAGAAAGGTTGTGAAAAATGTCCACTCTCCCCTCTATTGATTGACAGTGGTTTCATGTCTCTGTCTCCTGCTGTAGAAAGTTATTACAAAAGAAGGTTAATTTTGGACATGCAATTCCCTAATCAGCCACTTGGGGTAAAAGAAAGGTTGTGAAAAATGTCCACTCTCTCCCTCTATTGATTGACACTGGTTTCATGTCTCTGTCTCCCTGCTGTAGAAAGTTATTACAAAAAGAAGGTTAATTTTGGACATGCAATTCCCTTTTTACCAGTAGGGGTAAAAAAAAAGGTTGTGAAAAATGTCCACTGTCCCCTTCTATTGATTGACACTGGTTTCATGTCTCTGTCTCTGCTGTAGAAAGTTATTACAAAAAGAAGGTTAATTTTGGACATGCAATTCCCTTTTTACCAGTAGGGGTAAAAAAAAGGTTGTGAAAAATGTCCACTCTCCTCTATTGATTGACACTGGTTTCATGTCTCTGTCTCCCTGCTGTAGAAAGTTATTACAAAAAGAAGGTTAATTTTGGACATGCAATTCCCTTTTTTACCAGTAGGGGTAAAAAGAAAGGTTGTGAAAAATGTCCACTCTCCCCTCTATTGATTGACACAGTGGTTTCATGTCTCTGTCTCCCTGCTGTAGAAAGTTATTACAAAAAGAAGGTTAATTTTGGACATGCAATCCCTAATAAGCCACTTGGGGTAAAACGAAAGGTTGTGAAAAATGTCCACTTCACCCTTTATTGATTGACAGTGGTTTCATGTCTCTGTCTCCTGCTGTAGAAAGTTATTACAAAAAGAAGGTTAATTTGGACATACAATTCCCTTTCTTTACCAGTAGGGGTAAAAAAAAGTTGTGAAAAATGTCCACTGTCCCCCTCTATTGATTGACACTGCTTTCGTGTCTATGTCTCCCTGATGTAGAAAGTTATTACATAAAAGAATGTCAATTTTGGACATGCAATTGCCTTTTTTACCAGTAGGGGTAAAAGAAAGGTTGTGAAAAATGTCCACTCTCCCCTCTATTGATTAACAGTGGTTTCATGTCTATGTCTTGCCTACTGTAGAAAGTTATTACAAAAGAAGGTTAATTTTAGACATGCAATTCCCCTTTTCTACCAGTAGGGGTAAAATTCAGGGATGTGAAAAATGTCCACTCTCTCCCTCTACTGATTGACACTGGTTTCATGTACCTGTCTCGACTGCTGTAGAAAGTTATTACAAAAAGGTTTATTTTGGACATGCAATCCCTTTTTTACCAGTAGGGGTAAAAAGAAAGGTTGTGAAAAATGTCCACTCTCCCCCTCTATTGATTGACACTGGTTTCATGTCTCTGTCTCCCTGCTGTAGAAAGTTATTGCAAAAAGAAGATAATTTTGGACATGCAGTTCCCTAATCAGCCACTTGGGGTAAAACTAAAGGTTGTGAAAAATGTCCACTCTCTCCCTCTATTGATTGACATTGGTTTCATGTCTCTGTCTCCCTGCTGTAGAAAGTTATTACAAAAAGAAGGTTCATTTTGGGACTTGCAATTCCCTTTTTTACGAGTAGGGTTAAAAAGAAAGGTTGTGAAAAATGTCCACTCTCCCCCTCTATTGATTAACAGTGGTTTCATGTCTATGTCTCCCTACTGTAGAAAGTTATTACAAAAAGAAGGTTAATTTTAGACATGCAATTCCCTTTTCTACCAGTAGGGGTAAAATTCAGGGTTGTGAAAAATGTGCACTCTCTCCCTCTACTGATTGACACTGGTTTCATGTACCTGTCTCACTGCTGTAGAAAGTTATTACAAAAAGAAGGTTTATTTTGGACATGCAATTCCCTTTTTACAGTAGGGGTAAAAAGAAAGGTTGTGAAAAATGTCCACTCTCCCCCTCTATTGATTGACACTGGTTTCATGTCTCTGTCTCCCTGCTGTAGAAAGTTATTACAAAAAGAATGTCAATTTTGGACATGCCAATTCCCTTTTCTACCAGTAGGGGTCAAATTCAGGCTTGTGAAATATGTCCACTCTCTCCCTCTACTGATTGACACTGGTTTCATGTACCTGTCTCACTGCTGTAGAAAGTTATTACAAAAAGAAGGTTTATTTTGGACATGCAATTCCCTAATCAAGCAACTTGGGGTAAAAAGAAAGGTTGTGAAAAATGTCCACTCTCACCCTCTATTGATTAACAGTGGTTTCATGTCTCTGTCTCCCTGCTGTAGAAAGTTATTGCAAAAAGAAGGATAATTTTGAACATGCAATTCCCTAATAAGCCACTTGGGGTAAAACGAAAGGTTGTGAAAAATGTCCACTCTCCCCTTCTATTGATTGACACTGGTTTCGTGTCTATGTCTCCCTGCTGTAGAAAGTTATTACATAAAGAATGTCAATTTTGGACATGCAATTGCCTTTTTACCAGTAGGGGTAAAAAGAAAGGTTGTGAAAAATGTCCACTCTCCCCCTCTATTGATTAACAGTGGTTTCATGTCTATGTCTCCCTACTGTAGAAAGTTATTACAAAAGAAGGTTAATTTTAGACATGCAATTCCCTTTTCTACCAGTAGGGGTAAAATTCAGGGTTGTGAAAAATGTCCACTCTCTCCCTCTACTGATTGACACTGGTTTCATGTACCTGTCTCACTGCTGTAGAAAGTTATTACAAAAAGAAGGTTTATTTTGGACATGCAATTCCCTTTTTTACCAGTAGGGGTAAAAAGAAAGGTTGTGAAAAATGTCCACTCTCCCCCTCTATTTATTGACACTGGTTTCATGTCTCTGTCTCCCTGCTGTAGAAAGTTATTGCAAAAAGAAGGATAATTTTGGACATGCAGTTCCCTAATCAGCCACTTGGGGTAAAATGAAAGGTTGTGAAAAATGTCCACTCTCTCCCTCTATTGATTGACACTGGTTTCATGTCTCTGTCTCACTGCTGTAGAAAGTTATTACAAAAAGAAGGTTAATTTTGGACATACAATTCCCTTTTTTACCAGTAGGGGTAAAAAAAAAAGTTGTGAACAATGTCCACTGTCCCCCTCTATTGATTGACAGTGGTTTCATGTCTCTGTCTCCCTGCTGTAGAAAGTTATTACAAAAAGAAGGTTAATTTTGGACATGCAGTTTCCTAATCAGCCACTTGGAGTAAAATGAAAGGTTGTGAAAAATGTCCACTCTCTCCCTCTATTGATTGACACTGGTTTCATGTCTCTGTCTCCCTGCTGTAGAAAGTTATTACAAAATGAAAGTTAATTTTGGACATGCAATTCCCTTTTTTACCAGTAGGGGTAAAAGAAAGGTTGTGAAAAATGTCCACTCTCCTCCTCTCTTGATTGACAGTTGTTTCATGTCTCTGTCTCCCTGCTGTAGAAAGTTATTACAAAAAGAGGGATCATTTTGGACATGCAGTTCCCTAATCAGCCACTTGGGGTAAAATGAAAGGTTGTGAAAAATGTCCACTCTCTCCCTCTACTGAGTGACACTAGTTTAATGTACCTGTCTCACTGCTGTAGAAAGTTATTACAAAAAGAAGGTTTATTTTGGACATTCAATTCCCTTTTTTACCAGTAGGGGTAAAAAGAAAGGTTGTGAAAAATGTCCACTCTCCCCCTCAATTGATTGACAGTGGTTTCATGTCTCTGTCTCCCTGCTGTAGAAAGTTATTACAAAAATAATGTTAATTTTGGACATGCAGTTCCCTAATCAGGCACTTGGGGTAAAATGAAAGGTTGTGAAAAATGTCCACTCTCTCCTTCTACTGATTGACACTTGTTTCATGTCTCTGTCTCACTGCTGTAGAAAGTTATTACAAAAAGGAGGCTAATTTTGGACATGTAATTCCCTTTTATACCAGTAGGGGTAAAAAGAAAGGTTGTGAAAAATGTGCACTGTCCCCCTCTATTGATTGACACTGGTTTCATGTCTCTGTCTCACTGCTTGTAGAAAGTTATTACAAATAGAAGGTTAATTTTGGACATGCATTTCCCTAATCAGCCACTTGGGGTAAAAAGAGAATATTGTGAAAAATACCCATTGCCCCCCTCTATTGATTGACAGTGTCTTTATGTCTCTGTCTCCTTGCTGTAGAAAGTAATTACAAAAAGAATGTTAATTTTGGACATGCAATTCCCGTTTCTGCCTGTAGGGGCAAAAAAGAGGTTGTGAAAAATGTCCACGGTTCCCCACTATTGATTGACACTGTTATCATGTCTATATGCCCTTTAACTAAAAAGCTATTACAAAAACAACGCCTACTGAGCTATAGCAAAAAACGAAGAAAGTTTGCACTTCCCCCACGGTCCCTAACTGAAGGCTCTGCTGAGAGCGTTCTCTCCCGGCTTTCTGCACATTGCGACGGCTTGCACGGGGCCCATGCTTATTATATCGAGGGAAAATATAGTAAAAGAAGGCTGTGGAACATGATCAACTTTTCCCTTTTGGAGGTCACACTGTTTAGATTTTTGTAGGGCAATTCGTTTTGGAGTTATTGGCGTTTACTGCTGAATGTGTCACGAATATCGAAAAACAAAACCAACTTAACCCGCTGTAATAGGTTTCAGTCGAAGAGGCGGTCTTCACTGTGAGCAGTTACACAAGTTACACGCGCCTTTATTTTTATAATTATTATCTTTTTTTATGGTTGCGTCAAATGACATAAGATTGTTGCTGTTGTTCGTTATATGAATAACCTACATAACAAAAAAATCTGAAACACTGCGAAATCTGAAATCTCTGAGAGGCTGCATTTTCCCGTCACGTGACCTGTTCACGCGAAGCCGCAATATTCATCGTTCTGCGGGAATGAGACTGTAATTTACACAGAATCTGAATCATGTCGTCTCCAAGCGCCACAGCAGAGACAACAGGTAAATCACGTGTATATTATTTGTTAAGAAATATTGCCGACATCTGTTTGCTGGTAGCTTACTATTTTACTTTCGTTTCGTGGTGACTGATCGCAGTTTTAACTAAAACTGAACATAATCCTGTTATTTCCCATTTTAAATCGCCTTTTAGAGTATGGTAGGTCTATATTGTTTTGAAAATTCCGTTGAAACATGGAAGGGCATTTTTTTTTTAACAACAATTTGTTGTTTTATATAATGTAGTTGATATCAGCACATGAAGTAGCCTAGCCTATTGCATTCTGCCATAGAACAGACAGATAGGCCTACCAAAATAATCTAATTTCTTGAGTTTCTAAAACATAAGTGAGTGCTTTAAAGCTTTTCCTGCTGTGATTTGGACTGTGTTTTCAAACGTTTTACATTCTTTAGATTCGGGTGATGTTCAGACAAGGAAAAGAAGTGGTAGTTTTGATTTCGAACATCCAAATAGTAAGTATATTACACAACACAAAGTGTCTTTATTCATACGGATTTAATAGATGTTTATTTTAGAACAATCATTTTAAAAACCACAAATTGGTACAAATATCAACTTTTTTTGTAGTGTCTCTGAGAAGGATGGTGCTTGTGGGAAAGACTGGAGCTGGTAAAAGTTCCTCAGGAAACACCATCCTGGGCAGAAAAGCTTTCAGAGCCACACAGAGTGCTTCATCTGTTACTAAAGAGTGCTGTAAAGAGACTGGAGAGGTGGCTGACCGTCAGCTGATGCTGGTGGATTGTCCAGGGATCTTTGATACGTCCCTCTCAGAGAAAGAACTCATAAAGGAGATGAGTAAATGCATAAACATGACAGCTCCTGGACCTCACGCCATCATCCTGGTCATCAAGCCTGGACCATTCACAAAAGAAGAGAAGCTCTCTGTGGAGAAGATCAGAGCCGTCTTTGGAGAAGCAGCAGATAAACACACGATCATCCTCTTCACTCACGGTGATAAACTCTCAGAAAGCATCGAGAAGACGCTGAATGAAGCGCAAGATGATTTAAAACATCTCATACAATTATGCGGTGGACGGTATCATGTGTTTGACAACACAAGAGTTTGTGATCGCAAACAGGTTTTGGAGTTCCTAGAGAAGGTTGATAACATGTTGCTCACGAATGAGGATAAATATTACACCAGTCCTATGTTTCAGCATGTGGAAGAAATGCTGAAAGACAAAGAGGAAGAGCTCAGAAAAGAATACAGTCAGATGATACAGCAACTGACGGCCACGTTTAACGAAGAAAAGACCCAACTGGAGGAGACCATTAAACACCTGAAAGAATCTGGGCAGGAAAAAGACCAGAAAATAAAAGAGTTGGATGAGCAACTGAAAAAGAAAGACACACATTTTAAGGAGTTTTTGCGTTTTTATAAGCAGAAATGCAGAGCTGCGAGACAAGAGGTGGAAGAGACACAAGTGAAAGAGAACATCCCAGAGATCAGAAGACAACTCCAAAAGCTTCGTGTCTGAGATATTAATGAGAGTTCACTAACTGCCAGTAATCTTCAGTATCATTCTTTTTCTCTCTTGTATAAAGTCATATGAATGATTTTTGCTATACAGTTTAGTATACCGATTTTCATTACAGTTTTTCTGAATTGCTCAAACACATTTCTTGAAACCATCAATCATTTTCTCAAAACCTTAAACACAAATCCAAACCTTCAAACTAAATTCACAGAACCCCTGACTTAAAATCTCAAAATCAAACAAAGCTTTCAAATCATATACACATCAGTCAATAATATACACACTACAAATCATCCATTAGACACTACAACAGAAAATATAGAACACAGTGTCCAGTGCATGTAGTTACAAAAAACTGTTCATTGTAAATAGTAAATATTTTGCAATACTGTAAAAAAACCAAAAAAACAAAAAAAAAAACAAGAAAGGCCTAGGTTTGGTGAATATATATATATATATATATATCAGTGTTAATTTCGTTGACTAAATATTTTCGTCATTATTTTCGTCACGAATATATTTTTGCGGACGAAAACGAAACGAAAACTAAAATAGAAGGCACTGATGGAGACTAAAACTATGACTAAATTGATTGACATTATCGTCAACGAATAAAGGACGAGACTAAATAGACTGTGACGAAAATCAAATCAGCAGACGGGAGAGATGCGAGGAATGAACAAAAGAACCGGCAAAACATAACAGGCAAGACTGCATGAGAGAAGAGAACCAATCCGAGCCTGACTTATTGAGACGTGAAGCGAAGGTTTTCAGTTTTTAAATGAGCTCCTGGGAAGACGACATTCGAAGAGGTGATGTCTAAAAGAGCGACAAAATGTCCACAGCTCACCTCACGTTTGACGACGAACAAAACAAAACAAACTGTAAAGCACGCGGAGCGCTCATTCGTGGCAAGAACACAACCAATTTGAAAAGACATTTACAGACGAGCCACCCGGACATTTTCTCAAATGTAATTTCACAACGATGTTCTTTTGTTTATTGAGCTAAGCAAAATTGGAATAGTGCAGTGCGTAGATGTTGTAGCATTAAATATTACGAACTGAAAAGTACTGTAAGATAGCCCCTTCTTCAAGTTAGATGAGAGCACAATACTAATACGTAATATCATGATAAATACATTTGATTAATACTAATGTTTAGTATATTTTATAATGTTCTACTTGTTGACAATATCACAAATATTTCTATATTAGTCATGTGAAACATGAATGTTCACATCCTATCATTATACATACAAATCTAGCAATATTGTAGTATTTAAAACATACAATATTGCTAGACAAATGAATACCTTATAAAATCTTGTTACTTTTTTTTATCCACCTAGCTGCCAACTTATTAAATATTTACTTTAAATGTATGCACTTATTGTTCAGCTCAGCTGTAAGCTTTAAGGTCCTGGACCTAACGTTATTTTTCTTTTATTGATGGTCAATTGGCAGCTAGTTATTGTTTACATTATCATGACAGTGTTTGTTTCTGCATAAAAGCTTTTGAATCGAAATAAAGACACAGTTGTGTTGAAATAAAGTTGAATTTGTGTTTTATATATTTTGGTTAAGTTTGTTTCCTATACCAGCTGTAAAAAATTGTCTAGTAAATCTGTTATTGATTTTAGTCTTATTTTAGTCGACTAAAATACCAAGCAATTTTAGTCGACTAAAATACCAAGCAATTTTAGTCGACTAAAATAAGACTAAAATTAAAACAAATCAGATGACTAAAACTCAACTAAAACTAAAAAGAATTATAGTCAAAAGACTAAGACTAAAACTAAATTAAAATGTCGTGTCAAAATTAACACTGATATATATACACATATATACACATACATACATTTCAATCAGAGGACTTCATCTTTGTCTTTTTGCTTTCTTGTGTTTAGGGTTTTGTGTCACAAGTTTATCAAGGTTCAAACTGTTTTAGTGAGTGAGAATGTGTTTGGAGTGTTACAAAAAGAGTGCAAGAGATCTGCAAACAGTGTCTAAACTACCTGAACATGTTTAAGGTTTTGCATAAAGATTGATTGGTAGCACTTTATTTTACAGTCATGTTCCTCATGTACATACTATGTACTTATTATAGTAATTACAATAACTATGTAATAACTAGGTACTAACCCTGAACCTACCCCTAAACCTAACTCTACCCCATGTAGTTACCTTGTATTACCAGAACTTTCTTAGATAAATACAATGTAAGTACAGTATTAGTACATGTTAGTACACGTACTGTAAAATAAAGTGCAACTGGTTTATTTGACAAACCAACCGAGAGATTTATTTAAAAAATTGGTCTAGGCATTTGAGAATTTGGTTCAGAGAATAGGTTTTAGTGTCTTAGCAAAAGCATTCATTTATCCAGTGGGTTCTCTAATATTTGGATGTAGTCCTGGTTATGCATGGTGTCAGTAGTGCGTTTACTTGTTTACCCGTCATCACAAACTCGTAACTAACTTAACGGCAATCTGTCTTCTGTGAAATGTTTTGTTTGAAAAATGTGCCGGTTTTTTATTTCTGAAAAAAAAAAAAAAAAATAGTCAAACCATGTGTCATTTTTATGTAATGACTTTCACTTTTTGTGTGCAGGATACATTTTTGATACAAATGTGTCTAAATACTTTCTGGCGCCTCTCTCTTTGTGTGTGTTTGTGCATACAGACTTTGGTGACTGCAGCTTAAGGCCTATTCACAAAACTTTTCATTAAATTAATAAGATTATAGAATAAAATATTGCAACAGTGCATAGTAAAACTAAGAAGCATAACATTATGATAGTAGAATGATGAGCTTCTCTGCTGGTGGACTGGTGTAAATAATTAATAAATAAACAATTTTCTGATGTTGGTGCAGTTTGTGGTGGGAATGTTGGCACAGGATTTCATGTTTTTAATGAGTAATGTGAGACAAATTATCATGGCTACTGGTCTAAGAGTCCTGAAATCACATTCTGACAAAAATCCTCCAACCCTGGTCCAATCATAAACTAAAAGTGCCCAGAGGAATAAGGCCCTTCCCCTTTCCCCTACCCCTCCACATCTCGCATTCACGTGAAGGGGTAGGGGTGTCTCAATTCTCTTTTGGTTGGAGGGGTAGAGGTAAGGGGAAGGGCCAGATAACCCTTCAAACAAAGATTTTTCAGGACCACACTTCAAACGAAGGGGTATGAATTATCTCGGAAACATGGCTGCTAAACTTAGGGATGTGAGTTTCTGTCCTAATGCTGTTAAATGGTTTTAGAAACTATTTTGTAGATCGAACTCAGTGTCTCCATGCAGAAGGCCACAAATCTGAGTTTCTTTGGATATCTAAAGGGGTCCCCCAGGGGTCTATTTTGGGACCTATTCTTTTCTCTATTTTTATAAATGATTTAGGTAAGGACGTTCAAGCAAAAGTACACTTTTATGCAGATGACACTGTCATTTATACATATGCTCCTTCCATAACACAGGCTGTGGAAGAGCTTCAGACTGCATTTCAGTCATTACAAACTGCTCTGCTCAATTTAAAATTGGATTTAAATCCTCAGAAAACGAAGTTCATGGTCTTTTCAAAAACCCCTCTACAGTTTCTTGATGATCTTAGCATTTTTACGTCTGATGGTAAATCCATTGAAAGGGTACCCACGTACAAGTACTTGGGTATATGGATAGACGACAAACTTTTATTTAATGTACATATTGCTAATTTAAGAAGCTTAAAATAAAGATTGGCTTTTATTTTAGAAATAAATCTGGCTTTACTTTTAGTGCAAAAAAAAAAACTTGTGGAAGCTATTTTTCTGTCTGTGATTGATTATGGTGACATATTATGTATGCACGCAGCTTCCTCCATCTTACGGAGCCTTGATTCAGTGTCTCTGCGCTTTATTACAAATGCAAAGTCCCTGACTCACCATTGCATTCTTTATGATCTGGTTGGTTGGACAGCACTGACCACCCGCAGAAAACAGCATTGATATATTTTTTTATATATAAAGCCATGCTAAGTAATCTTCCAACTTACCTCTGTACCCTACTCTGTCTCAATTCTGCTAGTTATCAGCTACGCTCCTCCAAGTGGTTGCTTTTTAATATACCTAGGGTTTGGACAGATTTGGGGAAAACTGCATTTTCATACTATGCAAAAATAATTTGCAAAAAGATCTTAAACTAGAAACGTGTATATCAATTAATGCATTTAAGACTATCATAAAAAATGTGATGAAGGAGACATGTAGTTGTTTTTCTTGAGAGGTCTTTGTATTTGAATGATATTTGAATGACTGGATGTGTGTATGTTTTTAGCTATGTTGTGTTATGTAAAGTTTGGGAGTTCGGAGCGTGATTCATTTGAGTCAGTTTGGGAGTTCAAAGCGGGTTAGCGAATCATTTGAGTAAGTTTGGGAGTTCGGAGCGTGATTCATTTGAGTCAGTTTGGGAGTTCAAAGCGGGTTAGCGAATCATTTGAGTCAGTTTGGGGATCGCGAATCATTTGAGTCAGTTTGGGAGTTCCGAGCGGGTTTGCGGATCATTTGAGTCAGTTCGGGAGTTCGTAGTGGGTTCACAAATCATTTGAGTCAGTTTGGAAGTTCCGAGCGGGATCGCGAATCATTTAAGTCAGTTCGGGAGTTCTTTGCGGGTTCGCGAATCATTTGAGTCAGTTCGGGAGTTCAAAGCAGGTTCGCGAATCATTTGAGTCCGTTTGTCCAGTGTTGGTTATTATTACTAATAACGCGTTACTGCAACGCAGTTACTTTTGACAGTAACTAATACTGTAACGCATTACTTTTAAAAAAAATTACTAATTTTGACTGAAGTGCAGCCTAACCTGTTTGCAGCGACGCATTGTAGGATTGGTGGATGCCAACCACTGTAAACACGAAGACGCATGGTAGGCTTGTTTCTGTTTATTCAAGTATGTGCGGCAGTCATGGCGAGTCATGGCGAGAGCAACGCGAGTTTCTCAAAGTGGAAAAATGCTCATTATTTCACTTTAGTTGAGCATAAAGACAAAAACCTTTTAGTCAAATGTAAGCTGTCTTTCTGGTTCGAATGTCCAGCAAAGTGTCTTCAGTGATTCTCTGTATGTTTTTCTCATACAGGTGAAACGTTGTTGAAAACATGCAGCCTGTCTCTACTGTGATGTCGCCGGCTTTCAGTCAGCTCCTTAGCATGATAACATAGATTTCATTTTTAAACAGCATTTATATATATATATCTGGTGTGTGTGTGTGTGTGTGTGTGTGTATGTATATATATATATATATATATATATTAGTGGTGGGCCGTTATCGCCGGTAACGTGCTGCATTAACGCGAGACTCATATCGGGCGATAAAAAAAATATCGCCGTTAATCTCAAAGTTGGGTTGGGAGCTGGGTCTATACTAAGCAAGCTATGATGACTTTCACCTTGATATTTTATATAACCGACTGGCTGAGGCCAGCCTAAAAAGATGCTCAGGACAGTTGACGGGCCACTGCTGCGCATCGTCACAAAAGCTTATCTTTCTCGTGTTGTTAAGCCGTACCGCTTGTCGATTTAAAAATTAAAGCATCCAAACACAAGACGCGGAAAGCTGAACAGAGTAGCTCGTGCCGTTAGGCGCGCACGAGAGAGAGAGCCGCATATCACGGACAGCGACACTGAACCGAGCTCTCTTCTGCGAAGTTCACCTCGAAGTTCCTCCTGCACCCGAACGAACAAATGCAAATCGCAGTTTGAACAAATAAGGAGATGTGAAAGAGCCCAATTCAACACCACGGTGTTCTGGTGTTCAGGGTTCGCGCAGAGAAAGGCGTCTCAAAACACTTGAACATCGAATTTGCTTATCTTTGCTCTTGTGCCGACAAATACATACAAAATATGTCAAAATATCCACCTTGGAAATTATGCTCGAAAAAACTGTCAGTTGTTTCTTAAGTGAAAGTAAACAGTTGAGGAAAAAAATGGGATGTGTATTATATTGGATGCGTTCATCGTCTCTTAAAGTGGCCGCGCCTAATTTAGCGACTGGCTGCTGTAATGTTAATCCAAGAAAATGAAAATGAAAATGAAAATCACTCACTGCTATTGACTGAATTTCTTGGTAGTTTTAACAGTCAAACCAAAAATTATTCAGAAACCAGATATAATTTTTGATATATATAGCAAAACTGTAATAATGTGAGAAATTTTGAAGGTGTCTGAATAAATATAGGTTTGATTGCATTCATTTTTACTTTGAAGACTATCCAGTGCTATTATTTGGTTTCTGTACCTTGACACCTACAAACTTGAAAAAAAAAGCTTTTTTCTGAATATATTATTCAGGTGTTTTGTTATTTATTTCAGAAATCCTTGTGATATACAATATTCAGTTTGTGCTGGTCTGACTTAATCAAAATAGTGTTTAAAAATTACTTTCTGTTTTACTTTGTGTTTTGTATAGACCATAACGCATTAATGGGAACATTAAAGAAAGTTCTTTAAAAAAGTAATCAACAAAGTAATTTCTTAGTAACTAGCACAACACTGGTGTTGTCATAACGTTCACCTTGGAGATTGAAAATGTTTCTTTTTTGAGACCCCAGGAGCCCAAATTCAGACCCAGAACAATAAAACCCACAGAAGAGGTGGGAGTTCAAAGGAGGAATCTTTATATTACCAAACTGCAATTTTAAAATTGATATTTTATTTGTTAACAACATACTTTTCGTACCTTAATTTCAGTAAATATTATGAAATTAGAGAACTAAGCCAATAGTAGTGCTGGCGGTGTCATTTGATTTGGATGGGACCTTCGGATTGTGAATCATTTGAGTCAGTTCGGGAGTTGGGAGCGTGAATCATTTGAGTCAGTTCGGGAGTTGAGAGCGTGAATCATTTGAATCAGTTTGGAAGTTCGGAACATGAATCATTTTAGTCATTTTGGCAGTTCAGAGCGTGAATCATTTGAGTCAGTTCGGGAGTTCGGAGTGTGAATCATTATAATCAGTTCGGGAGTTCGGAGTGGGATTGCGAATCATTTGAGTCAGTTTGGGGATCGCGAATCATTTGAGTCATTTTTGCAGTTCAGAGCGTGAATCATTAGAGTAATTTTGGCAGTTCAGAGCGTGAATCATTTTAATCAGTTCGGGAGTTCAGAGCGGGTTCGCGAATCATTTGAGTCTGTTCGGGAGCTCGGAGCGGGATCTCGAATCATTTGAGTCAGTTTGGGGATCGCGAATCATTTGAGTCAGTTTGGGAATCGCGAATCATTTGAGTCAGTTTGGGGATCGCGAATCATTTGAGTCAGTTCGGGAGTTCGGAGCGGGTTCGCGAATCATTTGAGTCAGTTCGGGAGTTCAAAGCGTGTTCGCGAATCATTTGAGTCAGTTCGGGAGTTCGGAGCGTGAATCATATGAGTCACTTAGGTAGTTCGGAGCTGGTTCGCGAATCATTTGAGTCAGTTTGGTGTTCGCGAATCATTTGAATCAGTTCGGGAGTTCGTAGAATCATTTGAGTCAGTTCGGGAGTTCAAAGCGGGTTCGCGGATCATTTGAATCAGTTCGATAGTTCGGAGCGGGTTCGCGAATCATTTGAGTTTCGGAGTTCGGAGCGGCTTGGTGGATCATTTGAATCATTTCGGGAGTTCGGAGCTGGTTCGCGAATCATTTGAGTCAGTTTGGGAGTTCGGAGCGGGATCGCGAATAATTTGAATCAGTTCGAGAGTTCAGATAATGCATCTGTCTTTTCTATCATTTCACTGATTTAATTCTTGAGTGTTTTTTTCAATGTGCATGATCACAGTTCATATGTGTGGGGAAAGATAAGCTATTAAAGTAAAAATATTACATTAGGCTGCTTCAGGAGTTAATAAGAAATAAATCCTGCAAATGCAGTGATGAAGTTCATGTTCTCATGATTTATTTTTATGAATTAAAATGTTTCAAAACATTATATAATGTTTCAAAACATATATATATATATATATATATATATATATATATATATATATATATATATATATATATACTGACTAAGATTCTGAATGGTGTAAATGTTGCAAAAGCTTTTTATTTCACATAAATGCTGATCTTTGGATCCTACTATTCATCAAAGAATGCTGAAAAAAAATACTCATCTGTTTTAAATATTGATAATCAGCAAATCAGCATATTAAGAATGATTTCTGATTAATGTGACACTGAAGACTGGAGGAATGATGCTGAAAATTCACCTTTTGATTACAGGAATTTAAAATATATTTAAATAGAACAGTTATTTTAAATAGTATACATATTTCACAATATTACTGCTTTTGCTTGGATCAAATAAATGCAGGCTTGGTGAGCAGAAGAGACTTCTTTCAAAACATTAAAAATCTACACACACACACACGCACACACAGACACACACACACACACACATGTCATGTGTGTGTCTGTGTGTGTGTAATTTCTGTCCCCCTCACTGCTGAAAAGAGAAAAGATGGCTACGCCCCTGGTCTGTTGTATTTATTTGTGACGGTGCTCATAGTTAGGTAGATTTTTTAAAAGTATAGTTTCTCGATAAACATAGCACATACCGAACCATACAGAAAACCGTGACTCTTAAACCGTGAAATAAACTGAACAGTGAAAAAGTTGAACCATGCCACCCCTAGCCAATACCTTCAAAAGCATATTACCGGAGGAGTTGTCCAGTATGTGTTCATTAAAGATACAGTGAAAGGATTACTCTCTCAGACCTCAGTTCAAGAGCAATATCTCCTGCAAAATCAGACACACCAACAACCCCAGATGTGCCTGAAGACCTGAGAGATGGTAAAGTCATCAAAAACAATAAATTGTTACAGGAATCACCATCCTCGGTATCCATAATCTTGTATCAAGAGTTATTTGAAGTTGCTAATCCTCTAGGATCTGGCAGAAAGATTTTAGCAATGTTTATGACACTAGCAGAGATCTTCTGTCCAGCAAGTGCAGTAGCAAGGTCCAGAAGTGGGAAAAAGTGGGAAAAATGTGCATCTTAATTATATGAACCCACGTGTTGTTGTCTTCATGAGAGACTTGACTGAGTTTGATTGGCAAAATAACTAGATAGAGGTGAGATTCTGATAGCATATGCTCTTTTAAAAATTCCTTCTAATGGGAGTTTATATAACTTCCAGACAGTTTTTAGTTGAACTACTTGCCTCTGAAGAAATAGCCCTTATTTGAATTGAATGGTACTGACATAAAAAAAAAAGTATAATAAATTGTAATGTGCAAACTGTAACCTGTATAACCATGCACAACTTTTTCCTCTCTTCTCCTCTGACAGTGGGGTACTTTTGGTTCACATGTTGGAAGGAAGAGACTTACGAAACCCAAAACTGGGAAACAACCTCAGTTGAAGCCTTCCCAGTTAAAATTTTTTTAAGCATTGTCTTCTCTTCCATGTAATGCAATGTGATTTAAACTACTTAACTTTTTAAAATCAAATTTCACCGTTTTAAATTAATAATACATTATTTACATTATGTAATTCATAACTAAATGTGATGAGACAATAAGCATTTTTGACATTTAACTTATAAATAAGCATGAATGTCATATTTTAAAATTAAATATTATTTCCAAATAGTTGAAGTTGATTAGCTACTAAACTACAATTAAAACTTATTTTACGTCAAGACTCCCAAAGTAAATAAATAAAAAATTCAAGGCTAACAAAGTTAATATCCATAAAAACTCATATATTATCTGAATATTATTACATTGTTTAACTTGTTTTAGCTGCTCCACATAATTTTGCTTTATGTGGAGTGATAGAAACCATGCATATCTTATTGGTATCCCATGCTTATTCATTTGACATACAGTATATTCATTTAAACTCACTAGGTGAGGCAACACTATAAATAAGGAGGCCACGTATAATGGTAAAGTTATCATAAACATTTAATCAGAAAGTAATCTGATAATAATACAACAAATGTAAGTAGAGTATAACGAAAATAAAACATTTCAGGGCTGAAAAGTAAAAAAAAAAAAAAAAGAATGGCACTGCAGTCCAACTCCTAAGGTTTTATCCCCAACACAATCACAGGTAAGACACATCTGTTCCTGACGCACGCTCTGGTGGAGCCCATACTTTACAAACGTTAAACCAAATGTATGACCGAGATCTAGAACAAGAACTATTTTTTTAAAGATTTAGGAGATTTGAGATATATAAAGGAAACTTACCTTAAAGAGCCTTAGCAATGTAGATACATATTATGTCCTATAATGTAAGGAAATCCATGCCAGTGAGTCATAAAATATACAATGATGAGCAAATCTGTACCGCAGACATGGTGTTATGCTTGCTAGTCCAGCTTGCTTAATAAAGTTGAAGATGTGTGCATATATACACGGTCACCATAATCAATTGCAAGGTACATACAGTATACAAGTAATGTACAATCTAAGTTACTCATGTAGATTTTAAATTCTAACTAATTTCTTGTTTGTCCGAGTTGTCACATTGGCAGGTGTTTTTCTCCAAATTGACTTTGTATTGTATTGTATTTAAGCTGAATGTTTGATCACTGGGAATTGAACCCACGACCTCAGTGTTTCTGGGATCCGCAGCTACAGGAAAATATTTTTATTTAACCAAAGAAACATTAGATTTCATATAAAGTGAGTTTGAATACCAGACTAAAGAAAAAAAAATGCTTAAAGGTGCTGTAGGATTTTTTTACTCTACTAAAGCATAAGAGTGCCATAATATGTTTGCAGATATTTAAGAAACATGCTAAGTGAACATACTTGCTTATCTGAAAAACAATGCTACAGTGGTTTGTGAAACCTGCCCACCACGGGTCGCCATCTGTCAGAAAACACAGCATATTTCATTTCATTAATTGTCAAGTGCGCTCGTTCCTGTTGTGTTGTCAATCTGGCAACCTGTGTGTGCATCAAGTCTGAGGAGGAAGGTCTGGGCGAAGAAAACCCTCTCCAATATTTTGAACTCAGACTGCAATACCTAGTTCAACCACTCTCTGTCAATCCTACATACAGCTCCTTTAAGAGCAAACGCAAAACATCAATAGTGGATTCTTTTCTTTTAGCAATCATTTGTTCAGTCTGTGAGTTTTCATCAGTCATTCTTTTACTCTGTTTATTTCTTTCCTCTCATCTGAATCTCAGATCATCTTCAGACTCGCATTACTGTTCTCCTCAATCTTGTTTTCTGTGGTCTCTAACTGATCTTCATGACCCTGTCATTTACTCTGAAGACAATGAGAAACGCACGCGGTCCAGGACTGGATAAATAAACACTTTCAGGTTTTGAAAGTTTTGTGAAATATTCATGAGTATCAACTACAGACACAAAACGGTCTTTGTTTCTCATACATATAATGACTGTAGTATCCACTTCTGTTCTGCTCTATCATTGTGCAGGTCAGACATGAGTGGCTTCACCTATATAGCCAAGTGCCCTTGGTTCCTGGTGCTGCGGTCTGGTCTCTAGTGCTGCCTCCTTTACGGTCCTCCACCTGGTTGTCACCCAGGGTTGATTAATCAACTTTTAATACTTTTAAATACTCTTCAAACAGCCAGAAATACATCCATTATAACACTTAACATTAAGCTCCTTGAGAATGTGATTTATATAGTTTATGTCAATTATATATTAAGTCATATCAGATATGTATTTTGATTTAGAATTTAGACATTATAGAAAATGCCACTCCATGTGTGAGACATAACATGTAATAAATAAAATAAATAAATATATATACGTTTAACATTACCTTGTCATAGTGTTTTAGAATTTATACAGATAGCTCTTATATATGCCAATAAAATAAATCACTTTAGAATAATATATTACCTTATTTATAACTTATATTAGCGCTCCCTCATTAATATATATATATATACAAACTATTTCCAAACGTGTTAACTAGGCCTATATCAAGAAATATTTATATTCTCAAATTTGTGTAATAAATGCATTTTGCACCTCTATAGATCATGTTAGTTGTTCTATAATGGGCGATAGGCAAAGTAGCCTAATTTTAGTGTAATCTATTAATTATGTATAAAACCCGTCTCCTATATGTACAGTGACCCGGAGGAGACATGTTCAGTTCACTTAGTTTAGTTGTGGCCATGAGACCATGTTGTCGAAGTAATGATAATCTTTATGTCGTGGTCACATGATGTGAAGTCATGCCCTCGAGATCCTGTGTTGAAGGAACAACATCCATTTCTTGTGGCCTGAAGTTTGATTCATAAACAAACCTGTGTGACCATAGCAACCTGCGTTAATCAGAGATGGATTTATCAATATTTTATTTTGAATTAAGAAATTATAATATTAATTATTATAGAATTACTACATTATTAATATTATTATATTATGCCTGGACTATCGGATTGTATTGCATGCAATATCATGAATAAATGCTAAATAAAGTACATAAAATAAAATAGGCCTAAAATAATACATTTTTATCCATCCAACAGTCTTGTAAGTCCATTAACTGATTGTCTGTTTTCTGTAATATATTATTATTATCGTTGTTATTGGTTATATTATTATATTTGTTATGTATTTGATTTATTTTCCCTTTATTTCAATCTTTTTATTCCCTTGGTTTGAATGCGCTAAAGCCTCTGGATTGAATGCAGATAGTCACCCAGAGGTAATCACCCTCAGAGGATGGGGTCTGCTGATGCATTAAATCTGAATGATATACGTTGGGTTAAAAATGTGTCTTGAGGTAAATAAAGCTAACACAAAAATAAATAAGGATTAATCCATTTGTACTTTTTGTTTCTGTTATCTGATGATCTACTGTCTGTCTGTTTGTTTTTCCCTCTACTGGAAAATGAAAATTACAGTAATGCAACATTTAGTATAGCCTGACTTGACGGACGTGCTTTTATTTGTACATGTCACTTATATATACTCAGATTACTGTTTTCCTTATATCATTTGATATAAGCAAAAATAAACCACAACATTACAACAGGAAATTCACAACTAATGTTTTCTCTAGGCTTCACAATATGTTATAATGAAGATGGGAAAAAACTGTTGTAGAATTTAATTAAATGTAGCCTATTAGATTTTTACAAAAATGAGAAAGTTTAGCAGATTATGATAACGTTCTAAAATTAAAATATATAAAAATAATTTTATATACTGGGTCAAAACAGAACGTATGTTTTAATGCCTCCGTAGGGTGGCGCGTGCTTGCTTCATACTTTTACTTTCGTTTATAAACTGTGGTGATACAATGGCACACAGATCAGGTAAGATGTTTAGCAAACTTTATGTACTAACATGATACAAGTTTCTTTAATTATCTATCATAATATAATCCCTCTGAGAGAACCCATCGTTCTCTTATTAAATTATGTCGAAACAGGAAGCGCTAAAGTAGGCCCTACAATGTTCACATATTTATATACTGTATATATAAATATAACGGTGTCACTATGTTCAAAAGAGCTATGCTTTGACGCCTTTCCATGTCGTGGCTGTTTTATGTGGCGCTATCGACGTGGGATTAAAAAGTGGCATTTTTAATCCCCCTTCAACATAAAGTGAATTGAAAAGCATCAAAGATTAACTTTAATTTCGACAAACAGAACAGGACAATATGTCAGCTGTGGTCCACTCAGCGAGACTGAAGCGAAACAGAAGTGAAAGCATGCTGGGATCTTCAGTGCAGCTAATGCTACGCAATAACAACTCACAAATGCACAAATGCTTTAACCCTAAGCATATTGGTCCGTGTACGTTTTGATAGTTTGTTTTCCAATTTGAAATGAAATAAGCAGAAACGAGAAAACGGCCCCTTTATTCGTTTTTTCGTTTTTTTTAAAAAAACGAAAAAACGAGATTTCGGCTTGATTTTTCGTTTTTTAGTTCAGAGGCATAAAACAAATAAATGACTTCAAAATTCGTTTTCCACATGTGGGCGGTCCTGAGACGCCCCCTTCCGCCGATTGGTCAAGCAAATCTGAGCATGTGACGTAATCAGTAGTCGCTCAGGTCTGTTCAACAAAATAACAGTCCTCTAACGTTACTATGGCTACCGGTTCTTAAACTGTGCAGGGCAGGTCCTGTTGGGCTTTCTTCTGTGCAACTTTACGCGTTTCACAGAAATCTTTACATCAGAAATATTAAATATTAGTCTGCCACCAGCCCGTTTTATTTAGCTGTGCGGAGTTAAATCTGTGTGTTGAAGCTGCGCTAGACAGCGCCGAGCGGGAGAGGAGCACTGACCAGTGTTCGGTCAGCAGTCAGAACTTGGGTACCGATGATGGTGAAATACATTTTTACTGAAAATGACCCGCGAGTATGATTGACAGGACGATAGCGGAGACAATTAAAAGCGCAATATAACTTCTGTTGAACCACAAACCGAGCCTTCGTGTTAAAGGGCGATTTATTTATATATTTTATAAATATATTTTATTTATTTGTTATAATATGGGTATTTTATGTCACCCCTCTTATTAGTTTGATTATAGTAGGCTATACGCGAGTTTTTTGTATTTATTTATTTATTATTGTACTATTTTACTGTTGTTTTTTAATTAACAATATGTCATAACAACTTAAAAAGATTAAAATCTACAGAAGAGATTAACAAATAACATTGGTGTTGTCATAGGTTAACTAATCAATGGGAAAATATCCTCACCTGCACAACCCTATTCTTAATGTTGGCTACAAGTTACAGATTTAATGTTGAGCACATAATGGTAAAGGCTTCTTAAAAACCATTACACTCGGTTGAAGAGTCAAGAAGGATATGTTAATTTACTGTAGATTTCAATCTGTCATTAGTTGGTGACCCGGTGTAATTATAATAGCATAAATAAAAACAAATACACGTAATAGGCTATGTATGCCAATAGGCAAAACACATCTGCTTTTCCTCTAGATCACTTTACAGTGTGATGGAAATAAACTTTTCTTAAAGCGTGTTGTATATCACCACAGCTTTATTGACACCCTTCTATATGTGTTGTATACTGTAATAGACAATTGTCCTGCAAAATGATGAGGTTTCGTAAAAAAAAAACAAAAAAAACATTGTGAGCAAATGTGGAATTGTGTTTTGAAATTTAAATCAACAACGTAAGAGGCTTCAGGCTGTCTGATGAACTCTGTACAGTATGAACAAACACCCAGCTTTGCAGTATAGGTGGCACAGAAACACCATCTGACCTGGCATTTAGATGTACTTTACACACTGTCTATTGCAGCTCAAAGGAGGCACTGTGAATTTACATAGCAATTTCTCATTTAGGCTCACAATAAGAAGATTACATAATTATACCATGAAAAAAATAAAATAAATATATATGTGTGTGTGTGTGTGTGTGTGTGCGTGTGTGTGTGTGTGTGTAAAAGCAGGAAGTCCAGTCCTGGTTTAATCAAACAATAAAAATGAGAAACAATGCATGCCATCAAGAACATTTTTTATTCCACAGGAACTTGATCCAGTTCACTTGTTAAAGGATACTCCACTTTAAAATAAATTCTGTCATCATATACTCGCCCTCATGTTTTTTCAATCCTTTATGAATTTCTTTCTTCTGCTGAATAGATAATAAAATATATATAATATTATTATATATTATATGTAATATATATATTTTCCTACTATGGAAGTCCACGAGACCAGAAACTGCAAATATTTGATTACGAACATTCTTCCAAATAATTTGAAAAGGGGGAAATTGGTTTTGCTGTACTGCTCAGTCCTTTGAAAAATAATAAAACCAGCACGAGAATTTTTTTCCTGAAACAAAAAAAAAAAAAATCCTGATTTTTGCCTACCCCTATCTGAATGTCCTTTGAAGTAATCCCAACAACCCGAATCATAATTTACTAAATTGGGGTTAAACAAGACCACTTAAATCATGAGGAATGCATTTCTTTACACTTATTACTTATGGTTTACAACAGGCAAAACTACTGATACCACATGTTTCATACAATTACACATTTGATGACAAATTTGACACTTAACTGTCTCAAGTATATATGTGATTCATTAATAAAAAAAAAGTTGTTTTCCCAATAGCCGAAGACATGCGGATACCTCTGCACTGCAAGACCTGAAACTACAAGTAGTAGAATTATTGGAGGCCTCCCATGGACTGGAGGCTGTGTCCCGGCAAATCCAGAGCATTGTCTCCAGTGCAAAGCGAGCTATGCCAAGAACCATTGGGACGGCCCTAAAGGAAACTTTTTCATGTTCAATTTGCACTGGTATGCAAATCGATTTGGCTCCACACACCAGCCGTTGTTTGTCTTTTATATAAAGTTTCTCAGTAAATCTGCACAATGTTATAATTCTTATCTAATAACTTGCATTATATGGTGCATCCTTATCACATTGGGCTTCATTTTGGCATTAATGTGCATTTTGTGTCTGGAAATTTTTTACACCCTAAATTAGAATGCTTCTCTAATCTGATCTAAATCTACCCCCGACAACCTCTTAACATGTGCTTCAGTATTTGTAATTGGATCGACGTATTGGGTGTATTTAAACTGATCTTTTGAGTTACGTTTACACCACAATGATATGCTTAAACTGAAGTTTTCTTCCGCGTACAGATGACACCATTGTCAAAACGATCCACAAAAGCTACTAAAAATGCTGTTTTCTGCTGCCAGGCCAATATTTGATGAAACCCCTTTAGACCAGTGATCTCAAACTCAATTCCTGGAAGGCCACAGCTCTGCACAGTTTTGCTCCAACCCTAATCAAACACACCTGATCCAGCTAATCAAGGTCTTCAGGATTACTAGAAACTTTTTTGCAGGTGAGAGTTGGAGCTGGTTGGAGCTAAACTGTGCAGAGCTGTGGCCCTCCAGGAATTGAGTTTGAGATCACTGTTTTAGACTGACCATAAATGTGCATGATGCCATTTTCAGTTGCATGTTTTCGTTTACACATTTTGTAACACAAAATTTTTTACATTCAAACATGGTTTTCAGGCACTCAAAACGCTGTTGCCGTGTAACGTGAACGACACAGTTTAACAAAAAAAATTTAACTTTTGGCCATGTAAAATGTGATCAATTGCAATCTGATGGTGATATCACAAATGCATGTTAATTCCAGGTGTATGGGAACCAGTGACAGAACTCATATTTACAAGATGATAAATAATGTATGGGTGGTTTGAAAAAGGGAGGGTTTCTACTTTCTAACCACGACTGAACTTGTGGTGAGCTGTTTTGGTGTCTGTTGCTAATTATGGAAAACCCAGTGTTTACATCATTCTGCAGGAGCATTGTGGGGTGCAAGCTGTGCGTCAACCAATGGGAGGCAACATCTGCCCAGTGTCCTAAATGCCGCTCCGAAGAGTACCACATGACTGAAGTAGCTGGTCTCTCCAGTGCCCTGGATGCAATTAAAAATATTGTTTAACTTTCAATGAGTTTCAACTTTTGTGCAGAATCCATTTCAGTCACCAGAGGACCAGGTTGCTGTGGAGAGGCAGTTCTCTATGCAGTTTCCTGACATTGCATCTCTTTTTGAATGTGTTTTCAACTTCCACCAATAAGAGTTCCAAAATGCTTTGAAAATACTAATTGATCTTGTTCGAGTTCATGCTTGGTGTTCCTTACTGTCTTCTGAATTGAAGGATACTCCACTTTAAAATAAATTCTGTCATCATATACTGGCCCTCATGTTTTTTCAATCCTTTATGAATTTCTTTCTTCTGCTGAATAGAAAGGAAGATATTTAGGAGAATGTAAGTAACCAGACAGTTTCTGGTCTCATTGACTTCCATAGTAGGAAAATATATATATTATATATAATATATAATAATATTATATATATTTTATTATCTATTCAGCAGAAGAAAGAAATTCATTAAGGATTGAAAAAACATGAGGGCGAGTATATGATGACAGAATTTATTTTAAAGTGGAGTATCCTTTAACAAGTGAACTGGATCAAGTTCCTGTGGAATAAAAAATGTTCTTGATGGCATGCATTGTTTCTCATTTTTATTGTTTGATTAAACCAGGACTTGACTTCCTGCTTTTACACACACACACACACACATATATATATTTATTTTATTTTTTTCATGGTATAATTATGTAATCTTCTTATTGTGAGCCTAAATGAGAAATTGCTATGTAAATTCACAGTGCCTCCTTTGAGCTGCAATAGACAGTGTGTAAAGTACATCTAAATGCCAGGTCAGATGGTGTTTCTGTGCCACCTATACTGCAAAGCTGGGTGTTTGTTCATACTGTACAGAGTTCATCAGACAGCCTGAAGCCTCTTACGTTGCTGATTTAAATTTCAAAACACAATTCCACATTTGCTCGCAATGTTTTTTTTGTTTTTTTTTACGAAACCTCATCATTTTGCAGGACAATTGTCTATTACAGTATACAACACATATAGAAGGGTGTCAATAAAGCTGTGGTGATATACAACACGCTTTAAGAAAAGTTTATTTCCATCACACTGTAAAGTGATCTAGAGGAAAAGCAGATGTGTTTTGCCTATTGGCATACATAGCCTATTACGTGTATTTGTTTTTATTTATGCTATTATAATTACACCGGGTCACCAACTAATGACAGATTGAAATCTACAGTAAATTAACATATCCTTCTTGACTCTTCAACCGAGTGTAATGGTTTTTAAGAAGCCTTTACCATTATGTGCTCAACATTAAATCTGTAACTTGTAGCCAACATTAAGAATAGGGTTGTGCAGGTGAGGATATTTTCCCATTGATTAGTTAACCTATGACAACACCAATGTTATTTGTTAATCTCTTCTGTAGATTTTAATCTTTTTAAGTTGTTATGACATATTGTTAATTAAAAAACAACAGTAAAATAGTACAATAATAAATAAATAAATACAAAAAACTCGCGTATAGCCTACTATAATCAAACTAATAAGAGGGGTGACATAAAATACCCATATTATAACAAATAAATAAAATATATTTATAAAATATATAAATAAATCGCCCTTTAACACGAAGGCTCGGTTTGTGGTTCACAATTATTTGATTAAAACAAAGACAAAGTCACTTATATTTAAAAAAATATATATTTATGTTTTTGTTAACAGAAGTTATATTGCGCTTTTAATTGTCTCCGCTATCGTCCTGTCAATCATACTCGCGGGTCATTTTCAGTAAAAATGTATTTCACCATCATCGGTACCCGAGTTCTGACTGCTGACTGAACACTGGTCAGTGCTCCTCTCCCGCTCGGCGCTGTCTAGCGCAGCTTCAACACACAGATTTAACTCCGCACAGCTAAATAAAACGGGCTGGTGGCAGACTAATATTTAATATTTCTGATGTAAAGATTTCTGTGAAACGCGTAAAGTTGCACAGAAGAAAGCCCAACAGGACCTGCCCTGCACAGTTTAAGAACCGGTAGCCATAGTAACGTTAGAGGACTGTTATTTTGTTGAACAGACCTGAGCGACTACTGATTACGTCACATGCTCAGATTTGCTTGACCAATCGGCGGAAGGGGGCGTCTCAGGACCGCCCACATGTGGAAAACGAATTTTGAAGTCATTTATTTGTTTTATGCCTCTGAACTAAAAAACGAAAAATCAATCCGAAATCTCGTTTTTTCGTTTTTTAAAAAAAACGAAAAAACGAATAAAGGGGCCGTTTTCTCGTTTCTGCTTATTTCATTTCAAATTGGAAAACAAACTATCAAAACGTACACGGACCCATATTCATAAAATATAGAAGAGGCTGACACGTTACAGGTCCGTGTACGGTCCGTGTACGTTTTGATAGTTTGTTTTCCAATTTGAAATGAAATAAGCAGAAACGAGAAAACGGCCCCTTTAATCGTTTTTCGTTTTTTTTTAAAAAACGAAAAACGAGATTTCGGCTTGATTTTTCGTTTTTTAGTTCAGAGGCATAAAACGAATAAATGACTTCAAAATTCGTTTTCCACATGTGGGCGGTCCTAAGACGCCCCCTTCCGCCGATTGGTCAAGCAAATCTGAGCATGTGACGTCATCAGTTGTCGCTCAGGTCTGTACAACAAAATAATAGTCCTCTAACGTTACTATGGCTACCGATTCTTAAACTGTGCAGGACAGGTCCTGTTGGGCTTTCTTCTGTGCAACTTTACGCGTTTCACAGAAATCTTTACATCAGAAATATTAAATATTAGTCTGCCACCAGCCCGTTTTAATTAGCGGTGCGGGGTTAAATCTGTGTGGTGAAGCTGCGCTAGACAGCGCCGAGCGGGAGAGGATCAATGACCAGTGTTCGGTCAGCAGTCAGAACTTGGGTACCGATGATGGTGAAATACATTTTACTGAAAATGACCCGCGAGTATGATTGACAGGACGATAGCGGAGACAATTAAAAGCGCAATATAACGTCAGTTAACAAAAATAAATAAATAAATAAATAAAAAAAAAAAAATATATATATATATATATATATATATATATATATATATATTAATATAAGCGATTTGTTTTTAATAAAATAATTGTAAAATAATTGTGAACCACAAACCGAGCCTTCGTTTTAAAGGGCGATTTCCAAATATATTTTATTTATTTGTTATAATATGGGTATTTTAATTATTGTACTATTTTACTGTTGTTTTTTTTTAATTAACAATATATCATAACAACTTAAAAAGATCAAAATCTACAGAAGAGATTAACAAATAACATTGGTGTTGTCGTAAGTTAACTAATCAATGTGAAATTTTCCTCACCGGCACAACCCTATTCTTAATGTTGGCTACATGTTACAGATTTAATGTTGAGCACATAATGTTAAAGGCTTCTTAAATACCATCACATTCAGTTGAAGAGTCAAGAAGGATATGTTAATTTACTCAATCTGTCATTAGTTGGTGACCCGGTTGTAATTATAATAGCATAAATAAAAACAAATATACGTAATAGGCTATGCCAATAGGCAAAACACATCTGCTTTTCCTCTAGATCACTTTACAGTGTGGTGGAAATAAACTTTTCTTAAAGTGAGTTGTATATCACCACAGCTTTATTGGCACCCTTCTATATGTGTTGTATACTGTAATAGACAATTGTCCTGCAAAATGATGAGGTTTGGTAAAAAAAAAAAAAAAAAAATCACTGCGAGCAAATGTCGAATTGTGTTTTGAAATTTAAATCAACAACGTAAGAGGCTTCAGGCTGTCTGATGAACTCTGCATGAACAAACACCCAGCTTTGCAGTACAGGTGGCACAGAAACAGCATCTGACCTGGCTTTAGATGTACTTTACACACTGTCTATTGCAGCTCAAAGGAGGCACTGTGAATTTACATTGCAATTTCATTCTAAGAGGCTATTAAATGTGAAGTGACAACATGAAACACTACTTTTAATATATATATATATAAAAAACACCAGCAGTTGGTGGCAAGTCACCCTGATAATGTTTAAATACCAATTTACTCATTTAGGCTCACAATAAGCAGATTACATAATTATACCATGAAAAAAAAAAATATATATATATAATATATATATATATATATATATGTGTGTGTGTGTGTGTGTGTGTGTGTAAAAGCAGGAAGTCCAGTCCTGGCTGTATAATCAAACAATAAAACGAGAAACAATGCATGCCATCAAGAACATTTTTTATTCCACAGGAACTTGATCCAGTTCACTTGTTAAAGGATACTCCACTTTATAATAAATTCTGTCATCATATACTTGCTCTTATGTTTTTTCAATCCTTTATGAATTTCTTTCTACTCTCAGTCCAGCCTCTCTCATTGTTAAACCATGGTTTATCACATGAATGACTACTGTAGCCCTAATCTCATTCGAGACCACTCTTCTTGTTCCTTGTCCTCCTTTTCTGACTCGTCCTTTTCCTTCCCTTGCTCCCCTTCCAACTCCTATTAGTCAAACTCGTCCTCTTGTACTCTGTCTGCATTGTTTGCATCCATTATCCAAAAGCTATTACTTGACCTTTGGCCTATTTATGGCCACTACTAAAGTTATGATTGGTTGTTGTTAAGTAAAGCAACAAGTGTCTGCACGTGAGGAGTTAGTGTGAGGCACTGATGAATTAGTGTGGCATTTTGATTGGTTGTGTTTATAAAAGGAAATGAAGAAACTTCCTGTCAGATTTTTGTGTGTTGTATAGAAAATTGTGTGTTGTGTTTTGCAAAAAGTGTTTAACGAAATTGAAAACTGAATAAAAGGCCAAACATTTGTGAATGGTTTTGCAGATTTAGTGTGTGGTTCTGGTGTCTGAGTGTCTTTAGAAATTGGTTTTAGAAATTGTGTGACAAGTAATAATTTTGTGTGTAAGCAGTTGAAAAAAAAAAAAACTGCAAGCATTTTAGAATATTCCCTTGCTTTGATCATAAATTCTTTGCTGAAATTTATTAGCTTGTGGCTGATCTGATTGATCATAAATGGGCAAGCAACCACCATTTTATCTTTTTTACATGTGTTGTTTTCATTTAATGTTTGCATTAGGGTTATTTAAATTAGTATTTAGCTTATTTAGGTTAATTTTGTTTCTTAAATCTGAAACTTATACTTTTTTTGCCATATTGCATGTTGACAATAAAGCAGACTTGACATGACTTGACGTGTAATGTGCAAAATACAGGTTTTTATTAACTCTATTAATACTTATTTTGCCATATTGCATGATATTTTAATATACTTCACAAAAATTGAAACTTGTCATTAACAAAGACAATTTTTTTAAAACCTGTTCTTTATTGCAATACTATTAAAAAACTTGAACCTTAAGTAATTACTGTGATGTGAAATGTTGATCCTTGCACATGCCTATTACATAATTCACACTTAAACTTTGTTTTACCTGGAATCCGGTGAGCATTCCAGGACTGCACCACACGCTCAAGACCAACTGTAGCAACCTGACAAGATAGTGTAGACACGCAATAACGTGTCAGGTCATCTTCCATGTCCAGTTCCTCCTGGTTCACTAATTGCATCAGTGCCCCTTTCACTGGATAATTCACTCTGTTATTTATTTCAGGCCATATTCTTTCAATTGTGTGATTCTGTTTATTTAAAAGGAAAAAAAGATAACAATTAGACTAGCACAACAGCTATACAGTTAAGGAAGTTAGTTTATTACATACAATCTTGGACCTCTAGAGCAGTGGATCTTAAATCTGATGGCTTTAAGGAGGTATTTCTACCTGATTCTACATAGAAATTCTAATGTCGTCCTTGTGACCTACTTCAATCAGTTCGTTGAAACATAAAACAGGGGAAAGCCGGTATAACCTAATTGAGTTACAATGACTTAACATACAATTTCCATTAATGTTTGCTCAGGATGGACACATTCGGCACATGTGACTCATGAGTTGAATCAAAGTGAAAATCGCAATTGACAGCAATACTCTTCAGCATAATGGTAACCACAAAATTTTATGACAGAAAAAATTGACAGAATTGACACCCAATTAGATGTATCTGGAGTTGTCCCCCTTTTCATTAACCATTTATGACAGTTAATGTGTCTGTCTCCCTTTTGCTATTTTTAGTTCAAGAACGTTTCCTCTAAAAATTGTAATGTTGAAAATCTTTGGATGTAAATTATTCTACAACGCATTCAGGAAAATCTAACACTTTTTCAAATATTATTTCATGATAGGCCCTGTTAATTATCGCAGTAAATCTTACAGAGTACAGGCATATGTAATTGAATCAATCGACTGCCAATGTAAATGCCACAGGCCGTGACTGTGTCAGAGTCAAGAATGCCTCCGATTTTGTAAATTACCTTCTATCATCTGTTAAAAGTCCCTTTCCTTATCAAATTACTGAAATTATGTTGATAAGATACATATTCTTTTGTCTAATTATTATTATTATTATTATTAGAAAAGGGGGTCCTACGGATTCTTAACGTTTATTTCTACTACATTTTATCTCTTTCTCTTCATCAAACAGCCAGATCAAAGAATAGCTTGACACAAACCATACAGAGGCAGAGCCTTTTGGTCCTTTGGCACACGACTGCTTTATTATAGTATCCACATCTATCAAAATCTGTCTGGCAAAGCTGCGCGATGCACTGCAGCGAGGGGAGAATATTGTAGCGAAGTGCAGAGCGCTTTCAGTTTATGTGAACATGTAGTTATAACTTTTGTTTTAGACAATATGCTGCATTTTGAACTATGGAGGAACTTCAATAAACCTGATTATCAGTTGTTGTTGTTTTTTTTTTTTTTTTTTTTTTTTTTTACCTTTTGTATGTCATATTTAATGTTACATTTTTACATCAAAAACATTAGAATAATATGACAATAGGCTGTTACCAATTGAATCAGTATTCAGAGATATAGAACCTGTGTCTGAAGATACTTTTATAGATGTTTTTACAGTTTAATGCTGATCAGACAGCTGTACGTGCATTTACATAGCGATTACAAATGTATAAGGAAATAAGATTAATGTTTTATACAACATTTTTAATATAGAAATATGAACAAAATATTTTTTTTTTAATGAAACTTGAATTATGAAAGTAATATTACCACTAGGTGGCGGTATTTCATTGTGTAAATAAAGAAGCCTTTTATTCAATCTATTCGTTCAAAATGCTTCATTAATTGATACAGAAATAAAATCAAGTTGGTGTCTATAACAATTGGTCAGTGAATTGTTGTCTATAATAATGGATCTTTCAAAGACTGTGATTCTTTAAGGAACGATACACCATTCTTTGCTCCTATGAGTCACACAGCGGTTCTGAGACGTGGGTAGAGAAAATAAAAATTTTCTATGCTACCAGTTAGATGGCCAGTACCCAATATGAATTAAATAAACTCAGCTTATTGTCTAAAACTACCTATGTTCACATAAATGAATAGTGTTCTGCGCTTTACATTCTCCCCGCGTTGCAGTGCACATAGAAGTTGTGAGTGCAGGTGCGAGGTAAATTAATATTCACATGATAAACTAAATGTTTCACTGGTAGGTTGCATAATTTATGCCTACACAAAAGAAAGTTCTGTAGGGTTTGCCCCGGTACGGTTTGTGTCAAGCCATTCGTTAATCTGGGCTGCGTTTCTCGATAACGATCGATTTTAGCGCTGAAGACCATTTTCTACGAGTCATTTTACGATCGTCCGTTATTGTTTCATGTGCGTTTCGAAAAAAAATGCACTTTACACAGTCACACGTAGCCGTGCTTTAAGTGCTACTTAGGAGTCTCTATCCGTTTGTCAAGTGATGAAATGTCATCTTATAGAATGGCTTGGAATTGTAGTAGGCCTACACAATCGTTTATTGAAATGTTTACCTAATATCTCTGCGTTCCAGATAACTCGGATATAATAACAATTATATTATATTATATTATATTATATTATATTATATTATATTATATTATATTACTACATTATTATACATTATTATATTATTATGGTATAGTGTATAGTATTATACTTTACATGATAATAATAATAATAATAATAATTTTGTTCAATCATTTAATTTAGATGTATTTTACATTTTTTCTGCACTTTTTAATTATTTAATAATAAAAAATAACGTGCATTGTAAGAAGAAAGATTTATGCGGTCACCTGCAGGGCAATCAGCAGATTAGAAATTAAACTTTATTCAAGTGCAATGTGATTATACGAATTTGATTGCACTTTATTATGCATTTCTTTACTCGTTTTTGTAAATAATAATAATAATAATAATAATAATTATTATTATGTAAATTATAATATTATTCGTATAATGCAATATAGGCTAATATTAGGGGTGCTCCGATCACGATCGGCTCCGTGTAGTAACAGCTGCTCTATGTGAAATCACGCACCTGATGGAATTAACCGTTGATTAGAGAACCGGCTTTACTGACGAAATGCGCATTAACAATCGGCCGATCGTGATCGGAGCACCCCTAGCTAATATAATAAAAATATTATATTCTATCCGAGTTGTCTGGAACACAGCATAAGGTAAACATTTCGGATAACAATGGTTTCTGAAATTTGCATAAAGTGCTTTATGAATAAATCTCAAAATAGAAAAATAATAAATAATAGATGTGCTAATTTCTATTCATATCTGTCATTTTATTTTACGTTACAGAATCATCGGAGGTCAGAACACTGTTAAGTGTTTGTGTCGTCGATTAAGGATTGTGGATCATAAACGAGTATGCTATGCTATTTAAACTAAAGCAGAAGTTGAAGATGACCTTTGAATTAATTAAATTCACATAAAAACTTTAAGAAAATAAACTTTTAAAAGCAACAACAACATAAAAAAATCATAGTGATAGGCTAGTTAAACCATGGTAACCATAAATTAACCATGGTTTTGCAACACTAACCATAGTTTAATCATGGTATTTGTAGTAAAACTCCTTATACAAATAGAAAAAAACAAACAAACAAACAAAAAAACACTTTGGTTACTACACCTTTACTAAAATAAAACCATGCTTAATTTTTTGTAAGGCAAGCGTTTCTTTGGGGTTGGGTGATCTTTTCTGATTAATTTTATTATCTTGTGCATAATAATGTTGATCAGATCTATTGTGTGTGTGTCTGTGTGTGTGTGTGTGTGTGTGTGTTCTTGTGTTGTGTAGTTCACAGAAGCAGTCCAGACTTGGATCGGCCCCACAGTAAGTCAATTGCATCATGTGTTTTAGTTTACTGATAAATCTGTTGAACTGTTTGACATCTGTTAAACAAAGACTATCAGTCTCTCTAATATTTAGTGCTGTTATAATGAAAAACTAGAGAAACTGACAGATTATGTATTCCTAAGCATATTTCGAAGTGTGATTTGCCTTTCTCCAATGATGAATTTAGAAATGACAGAAACTGTATCAGGTGACTGGATGATTTGGACATAGGTTTATCAATGACCTGCCTATAACTGCATCCCTAAACCTCAAACTACTAAATCTCTTAGTGGTATCGCTAATTTATAATCTGTTCTTACAGTTGCGATCATATACAGTATATGTACATATCTTCTGATTTAAGACAGGACTATATAGATCAGTGCAATACCACCATTCCCTGAATACTTAAAATGTAGAGACCAAAGATACCACAATAATTCATTTCTCAGGATATCATAACATTATATTTTATGTGCAAATAATGTAGTGGCCTGTAACTGTCACATATTGATTCAGAGGAGAGAGCTGTTGAATGAGTATATAATTTTTTTTAGTAAATAAACTAAAACTAAAATTAGCACTCAAAACACCTGTACTTTTGCGTTTGATAGGAAATGTTATCATTGTAAAATTATTAATATTATAGAACATTATAATTACCAGTTATTGCCATCATTGTTCCAATTGAGTGTTTTGTACGAGCCATATAACACTGTATGCTGTTTTAAGATAAATAATTTAGCGTTCACCTCATGTAGATAGACATACAGTACCAGGTAATTTATGCAAAAATCATCCAGATATCCAATTCCTAGCCATTTCTAAGATACAACTGATTCAATTCTGTTGTGCACGTCAGCTGTTATTGGTTGATAGCTTGTAATGATATTTAAGAAGGAGCAAAGATAATTCAATTCTACAGTAAGAAGTGCATTTTTCAGAAAGGCTTTCATTCAGTGTTCTGAAATAGAGTAGTCTAATAATATTTTCAGCTTTAATGTTACTTAGTGAAACCTTTAAACATTTACACCTGCTCACTTTTGTTCCTGTTTTTTTTTTTTTGCAGGCAGGAGGAGTCGCAGTTCAAGTTTTGGCCGCCCCAATAGTATGTGAATCCACTAATTATACTGAAACAGTTAATATGAAAAATATTGTAATTTTTAAAAGGTAGACAAAGTGGAAACATGATGTTTACTTGTGTAGTTCCAACATCTAAGAGCAGGTAATGTTAACAAGTGTGAGCCAAGACAAGGAGCGAGAATCCAAGTGCATGCACAAAAGTTTATTAAAACAGATAATCCAAGCCAAGAACCAAGGTTTAATCCACATAAGGAACCAGGAACATAAATCAAGAGAAAGAGAAAAATCAACTGGGAAAACAAATACACACTCAAGCTCAGACTGTGGCTGCGTCCCAGTCCATTTATTTATGCCCTTAACTTGCTAACTTCCCTCTGTCTCGTTTACTCAGATGTACAGTCTTGTTCAAAATAATAGCAGTACAATGTGACTAACCAGAATAATCAAGGTTTTTAGTATATTTTTTATTGCTACGTGGCAAACAAGTTACCAGTAGGTTCAGTAGATTGTCAGAAAACAAACAAGACCCAGCATTCATGATATGCACGCTCTTAAGGCTGTGCAATTGGGCAAATAGTTGAAAGGGGTGTGTTCAAAAAAATAGCAGTGTCTACCTTTGACTGTACAAACTCAAAACTATTTTGTACAAACATTTTTTTTTTTCTGGGATTTAGCAATCCTGTGAATCACTAAACTAATATTTAGTTGTATGACCACAGTTTTTTAAAACTGCTTGACATCTGTGTGGCATGGAGTCAACCAACTTGTGGCACCTCTCAGCTGTTATTCCACTCCATGATTCTTTAACAACATTCCACAATTCATTCACATTTCTTGGTTTTGCTTCAGAAACAGCATTTTTGATATCACCCCACAAGTTCTCAATTGGATTAAGGTCTGGAGATTGGGCTGGCCACTCCATAACATTAATTTTGTTGGTTTGGAACCAAGACTTTGCCCGTTTACTAGTGTGTTTTGGGTCATTGTCTTGTTGAAACAACCATTTCAAGGGCATGTCCTCTTCAGCATAGGGCAACATGACCTCTTCAAGTATTTTAACATATGCAAACTGATCCATGATCCCTGGTATGCGATAAATAGGCCCAACACCATAGTAGGAGAAACATGCCCATATCATGATGCTTGCACCTCCATGCTTCACTGTCTTCACTGTGTACTGTGGCTTGAATTCAGAGTTTGGGGGTCGTCTCACAAACTGCCTGTGGCCCTTGGACCCAAAAAGAACAATTTTACTCTCATCAGTCCACAAAATGTTCCTCCATTTCTCTTTAGGCCAGTTGATGTGTTCTTTGGCAAATTGTAACCTCTTCTGCACATGCCTTTTTTTTAACAGAGGGACTTTGCGGGGGATTCTTGAAAATAGATTAGCTTCACACAGACGTCTTCTAACTGTCACAGTACTTACAGGTAACTCCAGACTGTCTTTGATCATCCTGGAGGTGATCATTGGCTGAGCCTTTGCCATTCTGGTTATTCTTCTATCCATTTTGATGGTTGTCTTCCGTTTTCTTCCACGTCTCTCTGGTTTTGCTCTCCATTTTAAGGCATTGGAGATCATTTTAGCTGAACAGCCTATCATTTTTTGCACCTCTTTATAGGTTTTCCCCTCTCTAATCAACTTTTTAATCAAAGTACGCTGTTCTTCTGAACAATGTCTTGAACGACCCATTTTCCTCAGCTTTCAAATGCATGTTCAACAAGTGTTGGCTTCATCCTTAAATAGGGGCCACCTGATTCACACCTGTTTCTTCACAAAATTGATGACCTCAGTGATTGAATGCCACACTGCTATTTTTTTGAACACACCCCTTTCAACTAATTCAACTAATTGCCCAATTGCACAGCCTTAAGAGCGTGCATATCATGAATGCTGGGTCTCATTTGTTTTCTGAGAATCTACTGAACCTACTGGTAACTTGTTTGCCACGTAGCAATAAAAAAATATACGAAAAACCTTGATTATTCTGGTTAGTCACATTGTACTGCTATTATTTTGAACAAGACTGTATGTCATTGATTACGTTAAATGAGGACATTGAACAAATCGTTCTTTTGAGCTGCTCCTCAGGAAGTATAACGGTTTCATGCAGTTCACAAAATCAAAGTGTGTGGGGACTTGAAGTGTGTGGGGACTACTATTAATTTATCTCCTCAAATGACTTTCTGTGTATAAGCAATTTATCGACCTCCTAAAGCTACTTATGATTTCTTTAGTTCTATTGGTAACTTAATATGATGGAAAAGAAGTCATTCTATTCAAACTTAAAGAAATAACCAAATCATTTCAAGCGACACAACCATTAAGTAAACCAACTCGTATAACAAGATCTTCTCAAACCTTAATAGATCTAATATTGACAAATAAACCTTAGAGAATAATTAAAACTTATAATCTAATTACAGGTATGTCTGATCACAATTTAACCCTAGTAACTAGAACATTTCTAAAAACAAGGTGCTTAAACGAAAATCCAATAAATAGTAAAATGTGTATCACATTAATTACAAAGAAAGATTTACACCTGGTTGAAAGATATTTAAAACAAACAAAGTGGGCAGACATCCTGGAGAAAAATTTTGTGAACAGGGCTGTCATGATCTTATGTTGGCTGTAAATGACATCTTAACCAAACATACAAAAAATAAGCAAAGAAAGCGACATGCAAAATGAATTTGCCATGCTTCAATAAAATTATTTGGGATATGATGAAAAAACGAGATTGTGTCGCTAAAAACATTTTTAAAATCAGGACTAACAACGGATCGATTTTCCTTTACAAGTCAAAAAAAATATTTACAGCTGAGCTTAGAGAGGCTGAAGCCATTTTTTTTCCTTGAAATCATTGGAAATGCACAAGGTAATAGTAGAATGATATGGAAAACTATTGATAAATTAATTGTAAAAGAAAAAGTCAAAATATCAGAATATTCGTTTCAATATTGATGGAAAAATTATTGATGACTCTTTTGCAATAGCAACAAATTTTAATGAATATTTTTTTTTATTGTCCAAAATCCAGCTGAGAATCTCCAAATTGCTCATCCCCCTCTCATAAGCAATCTTAGTTCAATGACTAAAACTAAAGTTGAAAGAATAATTACGTGTTAAATAGCAGCAAGGCGAAAGATATTTATGGACTTGATACTACTTTTCTGAAACAATATAAGGACATCTTCTCTAATCTGTTGACAATGATCGATCAGTCGATTAGTGAGGGTATGTTTCCAGCAGCCCTAAAATCTGCGATTGTTTCCCCTATATTTAAGTCTGGGGACCAACAAGACATGAACAATTATAGCCCAATAAGCATCCTCCCAGCTATATCAAAAGTACTCCACTTTGACTCAAAAGGTTACTTAAATCCAATGCAATTTGGCTTCAGATGTAAATATAGACTTTACATGTTGCTACCTCCTGGAAACTATCAGGGCATATGTGGATCGGGGAAGGGTGGTGGGAGCAGTCTTCCTTGATTTGCATAAAGCTTTTGATACAGTCAAATCACCAGATACTTTACAGTAAATGAAATAAATACAGTCTCTCTGAGCAAACCCAAAACTGGATAAGATCTTACTTGAGCGACCAACATCTGTGTGTACAAGTAAATATCCAAGTAAACATCCAATCTGCGTTCAGAGCCACCTCGATGGGAGTGCCGCAAGGGTCTATTTTGGGTCCCTTGCTTTTTAGCATCTATATAAATGACCTCCCTAGAATGTGTTCGAACATTGACGTAACCATGTACGCTGCTATATGGTGATCTTCACTTTTGGGGAAAATGAGCAGGAGGTTGCTGACAAATGATCTAAAGTGATGCAAAAAGTTGTAGAATGGTTGCAGATGTCTTGTCTGACCTTAAAAGTTGATAAAACAGTCTCAATGTTTTATTGTTTTATTATGTTTTAATGTTTATTTAAAAATAAACGTAAGCTACAACTAACTAAAAAATGTAAATGGGCAAAAAATGTAAAATGTAAAAGGAAACAAAATATTTAGGTATAATACTTGATTCAAATTTGGGTTTTAAAAGTCACATAAAAAAAAAAAAAAACTTGGTACTAAAGTGAAATTTAATTTGATGAATTATAAACATATTCGAAATTCTTTAACTACAGAAGCCTCTGATATACATTTCAATAACATGATTGTTCCACATCTTCTGTATTGCATGTCTAGTTGGTCTCAGGCGTGTAAAACATAATTAAAATTACTTGAATCATTAAATAAAAGGGCAATAAAAATTCATGATAAAAAGCCTTGTCAGTATCATCACTGTAAAGTACTAAATAAATATAACATTCTGAGTTTTGAAAACCTCATTAAATATAATCAAATTTCTGCTCTATTTAAAATCATCCATAATATCAAAAATGTGTCACTAAATTCAGAGAGACTTTATAGAGCCACACGGTCGACAGTCAGAGGAGAGTGCACCGTTCCAAGATGTAGAACCACTTATGGTCAACAATTGTTCTCTTATAAAGCATATAATGTAAAGCAAAGTAATGTGTCCTGGTATAATTTTGTATATATTTTATGAACTTGTTTTAATGTAATATCTTTCGAGCGACTGCGGGTGGAAATTAGCATTTTTTTTTTTTGTTGCTATAACCTGGCACATGACATCTCTTCTTTCTTAGACTAATGTTTTTTGTGAATTGTCCCTGATTAAATATAAATAAATAAACTCAAGAAAAAAATTTGCTTCATAGAACTGATGAAGCGAATGAGCCAAACTATCCAACAATAACCAGTTCGCAGAAATGAATCAGATTTTGTATCACTACTATGGCGCTGGTTAGACTAACTACCTCTGTCAAAATCGATGGGTCGAGGGTTTGTCCATACAAACTTCCCTCATCTACTTGACAAAGGGTAACACACTTCAAAATGACAATGGCGATTCCCAGAGGGGAAGTGCTTAAGGAAGCTTGCAAGTGCGTGTCTAAAAGTAGTGTGGAACGCAGCACTTACTGCACATCAGGGTTATTCAAACCTTGCCCTAGAGGGCCAATGTGGCCAATGTTTGGCTCAAACTCTAGTCAAGCACACCTGAGCATGCTAATCAATGGTTTTGGGATCATTAGAAAATCATTGGCAGGTGACTTTGTTCAGGGTTGGAGCCAAACTCTGCACCATATTGGCCCTCCAGGGCGAGGTTTGAATAGCCCTGCTGTACATAGACCTTAACATGCTAATGACACACAGGTGGAAGTGATCATACAACAATGAGTCCAGGCAAAGGTTTATGGGAAATGTGGTTTCTGATAGATGATAGAATTGCATAGGAGTAGTAATGATTGCCCTCTTGTGGAGCTCATGAGCGCTCCAGCTACTGATCGTGACAAACAAGGAGCTGCTAATCCATTAATTCATGATCGCCAGCTCTAGCCAGTGTGTCTTGTCCAAAATAATTTAATTTCTAGTATACATCAAAGAGTAGGATACATTATAATTACCTTGTTAAATGTTTCTCATTTTTATTTATAATTTAAACAGCAATTGTAAAATGTAAATAGCCTATAAATAATAATAATTATAATAAAAATAAACAAATTTTTACATTATTATGGTTTTATTCTTTAGTAAGTCAATTGTTCTGTGGTTTCAAAAAAGCAGTTTGCTTATCCCTCTTTCTATTCTTCATATTTTCAGTGTCAATTCAGGCATCTACAAAACCAGACCTGAACCTGGTGTTGTGTGGAAGTGATGCTGCTCTGAAAGCCTCTGTATTGAAATGTTTCATGGGGAAAAAAACACTTTCCATCTCACGTCAGACATTCAGCTCAGTGTGCGTGATGGAGGAGGAGAAAATTCATGGTCGTCAGATCAGTGTGGTGCAGCTTCCAGCTCTGACTTGTCTCTCAGAGGAGGAAGTGATGCGTCAGACTCTCAACTGTGTGTCTCTCTGTGATCCTGGAGTTCATGTTTTCCTCCTCATTGTTCCTGATGCTCCACTGACTGATGAAGACAAAGCAGAAATAGAGAAGATCCAGAGGATATTTGACTCTAGAGAGCATTTAATGCTGCTTTTCACCACAGATCTCACTGTTGGGACACTAGTGACAGATTTAATCAAATCCAGACCAGAATCTCAGAGGTTAATCAGTCTCTATGGAGGTCAGTACAGAGTGATGGGGTTAAAGGAACCTGAAAACTCCAGACAAATCCCAGAACTACTGGAATATATAGAGAACATGAAGACTGAACCGTATTCACTTCAGATGTATGTGAAAGCTCAGGAGAACAGAATAAGACATGAACTGGAGGAAAAACATAAAAAAGAACTGAAGAGAATGGAGAATGAAAATAAAGAGTTAAAGCAGAAAATTCAACCAGAAGGTCAGTGGATAATATATTTTTAAATAAAATGTTTATATATATATATATATATATATATATATATATATATATATATATATATATATATATATATATATATATATCAGGGCTGGGATAAACGATTACTTTTTTAAATGATTTATCTAGTGATTATTTTTTCGATGCATCGATTAATCTAACGATTAATTTTTTCAGACCGATTCGATTTCGATTATCTCCCCATTAATTGACTACTAACAATTTATATTTATGTTGATTTACATATCTGAATGAAAAAAGCATGAATTCCTTAACATTGCAATATGTTTATTGCTCTTAAAATTACAAAATGAAAGACTGATTAAGAATGCATTACTTTGCACTTGTATAGAGATAGCATTCAATAAAACCTTGAAGCCTTGAAAACACATAGCTTACTGAAACAAGCTTACTGAACACATAGGGCCTAGCTTACTGAAAAAAGTTCTTCTATCAGATGAAAATAACAACAATTTGATGTCTAGCACCCATCTAGGTTAACCAAAATACTTGTTTAGAGCAATTGAAAGAATACAGTAACCGATGTAAACTTGAGGGCTTTAAGCTAATACAGAGAGTGCTTTTCAAAAAAAAAAAAAAAAAAATTAACAGTGGGAGCTAGCAGCCTGTCATGGAGAAAAAAAAATGAGTGCTTCACGTGAAACTTTGGTGTCCCGCCCTTTTTCTATCATGTCTAATGATTTTGGTTAATATGCACGAGGGAGAGAGAGAGAGAGAGAGAGAGAGAGAGCAAGACAGCGCTCGTGTAATTTGAAGACTGTGAGTGCGCGAGCGCGCGTGAAACTTTGGTGTTTCGCCTTTTTTTCAGTGGTGTCAAAAGTATTGGCATTCATTACTCAAGTAGAAGTATAGATACTAGGGTTTAAAAAGACTTTTGTAGAAGTTGAAGTATCAACTCAAGCTTTTTACTCAAGTAAAAGTGTAAAAGTACTGGTTTAAAAAACGACTTAAAGTATAAAAGTAAAAGTAATGTAAGGAAAAAAAATGCCATTAAGAACAAAAGCTTGGGCCGTGCCACAGGGGCCTATAGTGCACTACCCCACCTCCTCAAAAAAAAAAAAAAATCTAAAGGCCATAATGAATATAATGTTATATTAAAATGTTCATGTTGAAAAATTTGGGAGACACTAGGCTACCTGTTTCAGCCACATATATGCCCATTGAAAATGAACTAATTTTAGTACAATGCAAATACATTAAAGAGCTAAAGATATGATGACTAGTTGCCAATAAGTATTGTTATGGTGCAAAAAGTCAAACTTCAGAGGCATGTCATCAATAACCTTTAATGGAATGTAAATGTACATCTAAGATTAGCTGCAGGACTCTGTGAGGGCAATGGACAAGAACATTGGTGCAGGCTAAAAACAATTACTCTTGTGTGGTTGACTATTTACAATAAACATTATAGTGCTGTCAAAATGAATGATTAATCTAAGTGATTATTCAAAAACTAAAAATGAAAAATAACTCATAATCCTGATACCTTCTTGATTGATAGCTTCTTGTATTCGGTACATACGTCTGCTATGTCCAGTGTTCGGAGGGTAACGAGTTACAAAGTTGATACAGAGCTTCACAGTCCCACCCACAGCCCGAGAGAGCTTTGGTGCCGGAAGTAAATTTCCCATTCATTTCTCCCATTCACTTGAAAAAATCCGTATCTAAAGAGTTTTAGAGCATGTGTGAGGATAACCAGCTACGGCTGAACTCATAAGCATATAACATATCATTTCAAGTGAAAAAATTAAGACAAAATCCAAAAAAAGTCAAAGGTACAAGACTGTGTACATATTTTCATTTTGAGCGCAGGAACTACTCATCCCATAAACCACCGCGCCCCATTGAATTCGACTGAAGCCACAACTGCGAACGAGGCAACGAGCCTTTTGAGCGACATCCAAATCTGATGACGGCCGCTCGCGCGAACTTTTTCCTCCAGTGAATTTTATTTTATATAGTGAATGTGCAGTAATAGCAGTTCTTTCAGTATTAATCGTGTAAATAAATAGTGTTTTATATATGTATTGTGTATTGATTTTTATTTTATCATCGTGTATTTTATATTGTGTGCGTGTGTGAAAGTGGTTAACGATAACGTCAGCAATGGTGCAGTGCTTTGTATCTGACTGCAATCACTGCTCAGTTGTCAACACATGTCGTTGCCATTACACAAATGTTCAGTAAATGCACAAAAAGGTATGTCTAGGCTAAATATTGTTTTGACAGTGGCATTATAAAATGCTTGATATGACTCATTTCATATGGAGGCTACAGTAGCCTAGCTAAAGTGGACGATAATGCTAACTAAAGTTACCAACCTCCCTGCAAAACTCTCAATGGCAGCCAAGGAGATCATGATTGCACTGATAAGTCTACCGTGCAAAAACACAATACAGGTTTTTATTTTATTTTATTTTTTTATTAATGATCTTCAGTCTTCACGGACCTTCGAGGGGTTTAACCAGACGGTTATACGAGCTCCACCAATCAGATGCATCACTGTGGGATTGTGGGATTGTTCAGGATTGTGGGTAATGAAGTACTTAGCCAAGACATAGCGAATAAAAGGCATTTAGATCAAAACAAGGTTAGTGGCCCCATGATCTTTTTACGTTTATATGAGCATATACTGTTGCTTAGTACAGCCGTAGCTGGTTTTAAGTCTACCATGTATGGTTACGTTTTAATGGCTAATACCCCAAATGTCAATGCAGAAATTGCATTGAATTTTTAGTTCCGGCACCAGCTGTGGGTGGGACTGTGATGCTCTATAGCCTAGATATCACAACATTGTCATTTGCGTCATTAATCGCAAACGATAATTTATTAAAACGTCTCACTACCCAACTACCTACAGTAGCTTAATTTGTGGAGGACGAAGAGAAAGCACCCATTTGGCAAATGAGCCAGTAGTGAGAAATAAATAATAACTTTTAAGTAGGGTCCAGTACCTTTTCGATACTTTTAAAATGGTACTGGCGCCTCAACGTGCCTGAACCGATACATAAAAAAAAAAAAAAGAACTACAAAAAAAACTATGGATAACATTAAAGAACATTATTTTACAAATATTTTAAATAAATCCATAGCTTTCACCTTGGATGCTCTCATTTCCCAAGTTGTGCTTCCCTTAATCTAAGGCTAATAAATGTATTTCACAATCTGGGTCATTATTTAATACAAAAGTACACATAATGTTTCTACTGTATATCTGTCACTCACTCTGATATTTAGTTAAGATGAGTGCTGTCTGTCACTGTCTTAAATCAGTTCTGTGAATGACTGTATGGTCATTCTTTATTAAGTAGCAACAATCTCGTTTTTAAAATACAGTACTGTGCAAAAGTCTTATGGAAAAGAAAGAACAGTGTTTTCACCCCAAAAAAGGGTTTTAAGCCAGTTATTTATATCTTTTGCTGCAATGTGTCAGTAGGACAGTAGTTTGCCATTAATTTTAATAATAATCTAGTGCGATTTTGAATGCACAAGCAGTTTGACGATGGCAAAATGAATGTTTGGAATTGTAAACTGATATTTTATACTGACAGTGACACTCTACAGCAAAATATATAAATAACTGGCCGAACACCATTCTTTTAAGTGAAAATACTGCCTAAGACTTTTGCACAGTAGTGTATGTACGTATGATTAAATGAAGTATATTTAAATAAGTGTAAGGAAACAGCTGTTTCGTGATTAGCGGTGACAAGCGAAAACTTTACACTAGATGAGAAACCGACTGATCGTGACCTTTTGTAAACTGTATTTATGACAAAGAACTTCACAGATACAGATATTCTAACAATCTATCGGTAAGCACACACCTTGTGTCCTCTGTCTCTGTTTGAGCTTGCGCTGCTCCACCGTGGTCGGCGGATTGAAGAGCGCGCTGAAAGACGGGAGGAGACCGGACTGACGCCGGTTTCATTTGAAATTTAAGCGGACTGACTCTGAGGCGATCGGATACTACTGGTTCCAACCTACTTTTAAGAAATATATTTTTTGATAAACGAACCCAAAACTGTCTATGCAGTGTGATGTGACTTGTGTCATGTGCAGGTGTGATGGATCGCGTATGGACCAATAGGGTGTCGGAATGGTATATGTGTATACTTCTCATCCAACCACAATCAAATTCACTCCATCCTGATGGCGCGATTTATCTGGATAGGGTTTTTTTCTTTCTCTCTCTCTGAACGATAACAATCCGGTATGAAATAGCAGTAACGAAGCTATTTTTTTAAATGTAAGGAGTAGAAAGTACAGATACTTGCGTGAAAATGTAAGGAGTAGAAGTAAAAAGTCGGCTGAAAAATAATTACTCAAGAAAAGTATAGATACCCCAAATTTCTACTTAAGTACAGTAACGAAGTATTTGTACTTCGTTACTTGACACCTCTGCTTTATTTATATCGTGTTTAATGATTTTGATTAATATGCACAAGGGAGAGAGAAAGCAAGAAGCGCTCGTGTTGTTTGAAGACTGTGAGTGTGCGCGCACAGCCGGGGCTCTCTCTCATACATGCCCTGTCAGGCGCAGCAGTCATTCTATTCTACATCACTCACCGATCAAATAAGGCTTTGACAGCCGCCAAAAAAAAAAAAAAAGATCAATGCAGAAAAACCCATTGATTGGTTATATAACGTTGGACAGAATGTTGATCCGGCCATCGCGTATATTGAGTGCACATAAGGTAAACGTTTTGCAAACGTTTTTTAGAGAAATAAAAACAGGTCGACGAATCGATGCGCATATTTTGCGTCGACGTATTTTTATCGATGACGTCGACGCGTTGTCCCAGCCCTAATATATATATATATATGATTTCCATCATGTTCAGTCTTGCAAATCTGAGTCAGCATTTCCCAGCCCTGTTTCTGGAGGCACACTGACACTACACATTTACAAACTCTTCCTAATCAGACAACCTGAATTAACTCATTAGCCAATTAGTAGAGACTCCCACTCATGACCACCGCTCCCTATACGCAGAGTACGCAGTCTGCATAGGGCACCAACTCCCAGAGGGGAAAATGTTCACAATTGATGGATGCATCTATGCCCGTGTAAATGACATCAGCAATCCGGCGCAGAGAAAAGAAAACTAAAGAAAGTAAAATAAATTAATTAATTAATATAAAACAGGCATAAAGTTGGCTTGACCTTGGACATTCGAGAGTCTCAAATTTAGGGACCGTCTCTAAAGTTACATGCGATATTGGTATACACTTTTTGAAATGACACAAAAGAAGTGTGTTTTTGGTTGCCAGGGCAAGACAACCCTGCACAGATCACAAAAAAAAAACATTAAAGGACCAGTGGATGGAGTTTATTTTTACAGAGCATCAACAGAGCTGTGCAAGTGTTTTTGTTTGTTCCCTGCGTTTCGAAGATGCTTGTTTTACAAACAAGGCCCAGTTTGACGACGGATTTGCATATAGTTTATTTCTTAAAGGGGGGGGTGAAATGCTCGTTTTCACTCAATATCCTGTTAATCTTGAGTACCTATAGAGTAGTACTGCATCCTTCATAACTCCAAAAAGTCTTTAGTTTTATTATATTCATAAGAGAAAGATAGTCTGTACCAATTTTTCCCGGAAAAACACCAGCGCCTAGAGGCGTGACGTGTGGGCGGAGCTAAAGAATCACGAGCGCCAGTAGGCTTTTGCGTCGAGAGCGTTTGGAAGCTGTGACATTACCCAGAGCCGTTGAAAAACATATTTAACGGCTCTGACATTGCCTTGAGGAAAAAACCATCATCCAAAATAAACCATGGGTAACAGTCAGATTCAGCTGTTTATTTATGATCCAGAATCAGATCCCGAGGCTGAAACTGAACGAGAGCAGCAGCAGCAACGACTCGCTCCAAGCGGGGCTCGAACCCGGGTCTCCGATGGGAGGCGGACGCACTAACAAGGAGGCAGAGATATTTGAAGCCTGCGGTTCCAACACACGATCGTGACCCTTTTTCGTTGGGATTGCATCATCCTTAAGAAATAAACGATATGCAAATCCGTCGTCAAACTGGGCCTTGTTTGTAAAACAAGCATCTTCGAAATGCAGGGAACAAACAAAAACACTTGCACAACTCCGTTGATGCTCTGTAAAAATAAACTCCATCCACTGGTCCCTTAATGCTGTTTTTTCTTTTGGTAATCTGTGCAGGGTTGTCTTGCCCTGGCAACCAAAAACACTCCTCCTTTTGTGACATTTTGCGACGCTCTCGCTCTGATCAGTGAAGTCTGTTGTGCTCTCAGTGCTCTGCTATACGGGAGCGCGCGCTCTTCCGGCAGAAGTGCCTCAGGACCCATATAAGGAAATTCCGCTCCATCTAACGTCACACAGAGCCATACTCGAAAAAAAACTTTCCGAAACTTGTGACAAACCGGAAGGAGTATTTTTGGAACAGAAATACTCCTTCAAACGTACAACTTAATTTTTGAAACTTTGTCCATGTTTAGCATGGGAATCCAACTCTTTAACAGTGTAAAAAACTCAGTATGCATGAAATAGCATTTCACCCCCCCTTTAAGGATAATGCAGTCCAAACGAAAAAGGGTCACGATCGTGTGTTGGAACCGCAGGCGGTGAGTAAAACTGCTTCAAATATCTCTGTGTTGTTAACTTAACTATTGGCGCGTAAGCACATCAAGTAAACCTTGTACACCTTTAAAGAAAAAAAAAAGACGACATAAAGTGTCATTTTCCAAGACCGCTAAGCAAATATATACAGTTTCAGTACATACCACATAGAGACGTCGTTGCTGATGCTGCTCTTGTTAAATTTCAGCCTCTGGATCTGATTCTGGATCATAAATATACGCTGAATCTGACTGTTAGCCATGGTTTGTTTTGGATGATGGTTTTTTCCTCACGGTAATGTCACAGCTTCAAACGCTCTCAACGCAAAAGCCTACTCGCGCTTGTGATTCTTTAGCTAACCCTAATAATAACACTGTTAAAAAAAATAATGTAGGCAAATAAAAAATGAACAATTTATGTACATGTTATTACAAATGCCATGTGATTGCTGCTGTTACACTTACAGGACGATCAAATCCTTGTTTAGGCTACTGACCACACATTTCATTCAAATATTCACTAAATCTTTCATATTTGGACACCTTCTTGCTATAGATGACACAGGCTTTATAATTTCTTCAACAAAAAACGTGCATATCACAACCTTTACAAAAATAAACCATGGTTTTATCATAGTAAAACTGCTTAGTTTCCTTTTGCATGATTTCTGAATGCTTGAGACTATAAAATAAATTAGAGTCATAATAAAGTTATAGCCACAGGTAAATGTCGAGATCTACAATTGTGATTTGTAAATAATACAATTTACTGATTTATTTTTTATTTGATTAAAGTGCTATTTTCACCTCTATAGTAGGTGTTTTTTTTTTTCATCATCATATTTGAAGAAGGGGGGCACAACAATAAATCCTGCTTAGGACACCCATTTGGCCATCAGTGGCCCTGCTCCCACTTGCAGCCTTGGCCACTTGACGACTGAAGCGCAGTGTGCTTAAAACACATTAAACCCACATTATCTTGAATATTGCTTTTGCTTGCTGAATCCAGTTTGTTCTTTTAAGTGAGGAGTGAAAATTGAATTCTGTGACTCTTAAGTATTCACATATTGAGTGACATGGTAAAATTCAGTTCATCATGACCATTTACCTTCATCACTTTATTTGATGTACCTTTTTAGACATTTTAAGTCAATATGTGAGTGCCTGCAATGCACCATTAGAATCTGTCCAAGAATTAATAAATTCTCCCTCCCTCCATACTAGGCTTCCAGAATATAAATGTCAGTGTGCAAAGTGGATGAACAAGTAACTGAAATGCTTGTATTATTTGATAAATGAACCAACTGCAACTTCTGAAGTCTAGTATAATAATTTGTAAACATCTACAAATGTTTTCAGGCATTTTGTGTTATATGTATTTGATTATTTTGTACCAACATTATTTTCAGGTGCTGAAGGTGAAACAGATGATCTGGAGCAACTGAGGATTGTGCTGATTGGGAGAACAGGAAGCGGAAAGAGTGCAACAGGAAACACTATTTTGGGAAGAAATGAGTTTCAGAGCCAATTAAGCCTGGATTCAGTGACAACTGTTTGTAAAAAGAGAATTGGAGAAGTTGATGGTCGATCAGTAGCTGTTATTGATACTCCAGGACTCTTTGACACATCACTGTCAAATGATCAAGTAGCAGAAGAAATAATGAAATGTGTTTCACTCTCATCTCCTGGACCTCATGTGTTTGTCATTGTGTTGAGTGTGGGGAGATTCACCAAGGAAGAAGCAGACACTGTGGATCTGATAAAGAAGATCTTCGGTCCAAAAGCTGCTCAGTTCAGCATCGTTCTGTTCACTAGAGGAGACGAACTCGAGGGTGAATCTGTAGAAGATTATGTGGAGAGAAGTAAGTCTGCTGAACTGAAGAAACTGATCAGAGATTGTGGAAACAGATTCTTGGCTTTCAATAACAGAGAAAAACAAGACAGAACTCAAGTGAGCCGACTGTTAAAGATGATAGAAGAGGTGAAGAACAGTAATCAGGGTCGATACTTCACTAACAGCATGTTTGAGGAGGCTGAGATGTCCATTAAGAAGAGAATGGAGGAAATACTAAAAGAGAGAGAAAGAGAAGTTCAGATTCAAAGAGAAGAATTAGAAGCCAAATATGAGCTGGGCATGAGAGACATGATGAAGAGACTCGAGGAAGAAAAACAGAGCGCAGATGAAGAGAGAATAAAGATGGAGAATCACTTCAGAGAAAAAGAGGAACAACTCAGAAAAGAGTTTAAAGAAAAAGAAAAATCAGAACGGAAGAAACGAGAGATTGAAAACCAGAAACGATTAGAAGAGAAAATTCTAAGAGCTGAATATCATCAAAAAATAGAAGAAATGAAGAGAGAGATTGAAAATCAGAGATCAGAGTATGAAAAACAGAAACAAGAAAGAGAAGATGAAGACAGAAAGAGAGAAGAGAGATACAGACGAGATCAAGAAAAAATTAAACATGAACAAGAATGTATTTTAGCAGAATTAAGGATGAAACAAGAAGAAGAAATAAAAAAGAGAGAATCAGAGCAGAAAAGGAGGAATGAAGAAGAAGAAGAGGAGAGACAGAAATGGAAAATAAAAATAAAAGAGGCTGAAAATGACAGAAAAGAGATTCAAGAGGAAATTAAACGACAACAGAGAGAATGGGAGGATGAAAAGAAACGACAGATGAGAGAACGAGAGGAAGAGGAAAAAAGAGAAAAGAGAAACATGAGGAGCAACTGAGAGAAAAACAAGATGAAATGGAGAAAATGAGAAAGAAATTTGAAAGAGAGAGGGAAGAAGAACGACAAAAGATAGAGGATGAGAGACAGAAACGGAGAACAGAAAGAGAAGAAAAAGAGAGAGAATATGAACAAAAGAAAACTGAAATGGAAAGACATTATGAAAGACTGGAACGAGACAGAAAAGAGGGGTGGAAAAGAAGAAAACAAGAAGATGATGAGAGACAAGAAGAAGAGAGAAAGAGATGGGAAAAAATGATTGAAGATCTGAAACAAGAACAACAAGAAGAGATAAAGAGAAGAGAAAGAGAAGAGAAGGAGAGAAAGGAAAAAGAAGAGAAAGAGAAAGATGAAATGAAACAGAAACATGAAGAGGAAATAAAAGTTGTAAAGAAGAAACAAGAAGATGAAGCCAGAAAACAAGCAGAAGAATTCAATGAGTCGACAGAAAGAAAACTGAAGCACGTTCTGGAGCTCACAGAGATAATTAAAGAACATCAGAAACAAAAGGAATTACTGGAGAAACTCTATCAACACCTGAAAGAGCAGAAAGGAGAAGAAATAAAAGAGCTAGAACTAGAAGTTGAAAAACTGAAAAATAAGACAGACTGTGTCATTCTGTAATTTCTTTAAGACCTTGATAAATATGTTTGATGTTAATTTTCTAAAATGCCTAGAAAAGGTTACTACAATGAGCAAGAAAGAGAATATATATTTATAGAATGTCTTGAGATGATTATTGTTTTTTTTTCATTAAAATTCCAATCAAATAGAATAGCAGAAGATACTATCACTTCATAAAGTTGGTTCTTTAACTAATGTTATTAACATGCATCCTGTCACTGTACACTTTCCTGTCAATCATCTTGTTACAGTTAACATCCTCCATGTTTCATTTTATTTCATTTAATTATCTACCATACAAGAGAGAAAATAAGTAGCACACTGATCTGCCAACCGTGGGTTTTTCATGCAGAGAACTATATAAAGGTACTTCTTAATAAATTAGAATGTTGTGGAAAAGTTCACTAATTTCGATAATTCAACTCAAATTGTGATTGTGAAAACTTGTGTATTAAATAAATTCAATGCACATAGACTGAAGTAGTTTAAGTCTTTGGTTCTTTTAATTGTGATGATTTTGGCTAACATTTATCGAAAACCCACCAATTCACAACCTCAACAAATTAGAATATGGTGACATGCCAATAATCTAATCAACTCAAAACAGCTGCAAAGCTTTCCTGAGCCTTCAAAATGGTCTTTCAGTTTGGATCACTAGGCTACACAATCATGGGGAAGACTGCTGATCTGACAGTTGTCCAGAAGACAATCATTGACACCCTTCACAAGGAGGGTAAGACACAAACATTCATTGCTAAAGAAGCTGGCTGTTCACAGAGTGCTGTATCCAAGCATGTTAACAGAAAGTTGAGTGGAAGGAAAAAGTGTGGAAGAAAAAGATGCTCAACCAACCAAGAGAACCACAGCCTTATGAGGGTGGTCAAGCAAAATATATTCAAGAATTTGAGTGAACTTCACAAGGAATGCACTGAGGCTGGGGTCAAGGCATCAAGATCCACCACACACAGACGTGTCAAGAGATTTACTGAACCACAGACAACATCAGAGACATCTTACCTGGGCTAAGGACAAGAAGAACTGGACTGTTGCCCAGTGGACCAAAGTCCTCTTTTCAGATGAGAGCAAGTTTTGGATTTCACTTGGAAACCAAGGTCCTAGAGTCTGGAGGAAGGGTGGAGAAGCTCATAGCTCAAGTTGCTTGAAGTCCAGTGTAACGTTTCCACAGTCTGTGATGATTTGGGGTGAAATATCACATGCTGGTGTTGGTCCATTGTGTTTTTTGAAAACCAAAGTCACTGCACCTGTTTACCAAGATATTTTGGAGCACTTCATGCTTCCTTCTGATGACCAGCTTTTTGAAGATGCTGATTTCATTTTCCAGCAGGATTTGGCACCTGCTCACACTGCCAAAAGTTGTTTTAATGACCACGGTGTTGGATTTCTTGACTGGCCAGCAAACTCACCAGACCTGAACCCCAGAGAGAATCTATGGGCTATTGTCAACAGAAAAATGAGAAACAAGAGACCAAACAATGCAGATGAGCTGAAGGCCACTGTCAAAAAAAACCTGGGCTTCCATACCACCTCAGCAGTGCCACAAACTGATCACCTCCATGCTATGCCGAATTGAGTCAGTATATATATATATATATATATATATATATATATATATATATATATATATATAGACACACCTTCTCATTCAAAGAGTTTTCTTTATTTTCATGACTATGAAAATTGTAGAGTCACACTGAAGGAATCAATATTATGAATTAACACATGTGGAATTATATACATAACAAAAAAGTGTGAAAAAAATGAAAATATGTCATATTGTAGGTTCTGATTACTGCTTTGCTCACTCTTGGCATTCTCTTGATGAGCTTCAAGAGGTAGTCACCTGAAATGGTTTTCACTTCACAGGTTTGCCCTGTCAGGTTTAATAAGTGTGATTTCTTGCCTTATAAATGGGGTTGGGACCATCAGTTGTGTTTTGCAGAAGTCAGGTGGATACACAGCTGATAGTCTTACTGAATAGACTGTTAGAATTTGTATTATGGCAAGAAAAAAGTACAGGAAAACGAGTGGACATCATTACTTTAAGAAATGAAGGTCAGTCAGTCCAAAAAACTTTGGAAACTTTGAAAGTGTCCCCAAGTGCAGTCACAAAAACCATCAAGCGCTACAAAGAAACTGGCTCACATGCGGACCGCCCCAGGAAAGGAAGACCAAGAGTCACCTCTGCTGTGGAGGATAAGTTAATTTGAGTCACCAGCCTCAGAAATTGCAGGTTAACAGCAGCTCAGATTAGAGACCAGGTCTATGGCACACGGAGTTCTAGCAGCAGACACCTCTATAGAACAACTGTTAAGAGGAGACTGTGTGAATCAGGCTTAATAGTAGAATATCTACTAGGAAACCACTGCTAAAGAAAGGCAACAAGCAGAAGAGATTGGTTTGGGCTAAAGAACACAAGAAATGGACATTGGACCAGTTGAAATCTGTGCTTTGGTCTGATGAGTCCAAATTTGAGATCTTCGGTTCCAACCACCGTGTTTTGTGCGACGCAGAAAAGGTGAACGGATGGACTCTACATGCCTGGTTCCCACCGTGAAGCATGGAGGAGGAGGTGTGATGGTGTGGGGGTGCTTTGCTGGTGACACTGTTGGGGATTTATTGAAAATTGAAGGCATGAACCAGCAAGGCTACCACAGCATCTTGAAGCGGCATGCTATTCCATCCGTTTTGCATTTAGTTGGACCATCATTTATTTTTCAACAGGACAATGACCCCAAACACACCTCCAGGCTGTGTAAGGGCTTTTTGACCAAGAAGGAGAGTGATGGGGTGCTGCTCCAGATGACCTGGCCTCCACAGTCACCGGACCTGAACCCAATCGAGATGGTTTAGGGGTGAGCTGGACCGCAGAGTGAAGGCAAAAGGGCCAACAAGTGCTAAGCATCTCTCGGGGAACTCCTTCAAGACTGTTGGAAGACCATTTCAGGTGACTACCTCTTGAAGCTCATCAAGAGAATGCCAAGAGTGTGCAAAGCAGTAATCAAAGCAAAAGGTGGCTACTTTGAAGAACCTACAATATGACATATTTTCCGTTGTTTCACACTTTTTTTATGTATATAATTCCACGTGTTAATTCATAGTTTTGATGCCTTCAGTGTGAATCTACAATTTTCATAGTCATGAAAATAAAGAAAACGCTTTGAATGACAAGGTGTGTCCAAACTTTCGGTCTGTACTGTGTGTATATATATATATATATATATATATTAGTTGAATTACTGAAATAAATGAACTTTTCCATGACATTCTAATTTATTGAGAAGCACCTGAATACAGTATCTCACAGAAGTAAGTACACCCCACATGTGACAACACTGTCAATATTTTGTGCACCCACCATTATTTTCCATTATTGGGGCGGCAGTGGCTCAGTGGTTCATGTAGGTTGTATACAAACCAGAAGGTTGGTGGTTTAATCCCCGGCTCCACCTGACAGTGTCGAGGTGTCCTTTAGCAAGACACCTAATGCCAGCTGCTACCGACGAGCTGGATGGTGCCTTGAATGGCTGACACCAAAGTCGGTGTATGAATGAGTGTGTGAACGTGAGGCAACTTGTAAAGTGCTTTGGATGGCCATGTGTTCTGTTGAAAGAGCTATATAAATGCAGTCCATTTACCATTTGTGCTCCACCTTCTGTTCGAGGATGCCCATGCTTGATCAATCCATCACCTTTCACCTCAGTTTCTTTAGCAGGGCAGTGGTCATCTTGAAGTTGTGTTTGGAGTCATTATCATGTTGGAATTCTGCCCTGTGGCCCAGTCTCTGAAGGGAGGGGATCATACTTTGCTTCATGTCACAGTGCATGTAGCTCCAGTGCCGGTAGCACTCATGCAGCCCCAGACCATGACACTCCCACCACCATGCTTGACTGTAGACAAGACACACTTGTCTTTGTACTCCTCAGCTGGTTGCCGCCACACACGCTTGACACCATCTGAACCGAATAATTTTATCTTGGTCTCATCAGACCACAGGACATGGTTCCAGTAATCTATGTCCTTAGTCTATTTGTCTTCAGCAAACTGTTTGTTTGCTTTCTTGTGCATCATCTTTAGAAGAGGCTTCCTTCTGGGATGACAACCATGCATACCAATTTGTTGCAGTCTAATCACTGACAGGCTGAATCCCGAGTGCTGGATCTATAGCTGTCCACTGCTTCAGGTGTGTGTGTGCACTTATATGGGTTAAATGCAGAACACCAATTCAGAGTATGGGCTAACTTACTTGGCAAATGTCATGAAAAAAAAAGCAAGATATAAACGATACAAATTATAAATTGTGTAACTGTGTATATAGCCCAATATATAGTATTGTATAATAGCAAGAGATCTATGATGATATTCTGCTGTTTTCAGTGATGAGCGCCAATGTATTCTTTTAGGCAGCGGTTATTTGCATTGAAATGCATATAGCAATTAGATTATATTTACACTAAATGCAAATAGCATATTTTTTAGCAATATACTGTATTTACACTAAGTGCAAATAGCAATGGATTATATTTACACTATGTTCAAATAAAATAAAATAATAAAAAAATTCTGCTATTTATACTACTTATTTCCTATTGTGCAATTATCTGCACCTCAGTATTGTACTGTAGTTCATTATGAAACAGTACACAATAATAACTTATTGAGTGTGAATTATAATTTCAATTCAACTTTTTAAATGGTTGCCACCATATTAGGACAATAAAGCCCTCCCTACACCTACCCTTACCCTAACCAATATTTCTTTTTCAAATTTTTTTTTTATTGAAGGCAAGGCAAGTTTATTTATATAGCACATTTAGCACACAATGTTAATTCAAAGTGCTTTACATAAAAGAAAGTAAAATAATCATGAAGAAAAATAATAACAAAAATAAAACAAGCAATTTTAAAACTTAAAATTATTTAAAAAATTACTTTATTAAAATTAATTTAAAAACAGAAAATTATTTTACATAAAAAATTTAAAAAAAAAATGAAAATATAGTGCAATCAGTTCGGACATTGCACAGTGCTCATTCAATAAATGCACAGCTAAACAGAAGAGTTTTCAGTCTAGATTTAAATGTGACTAGTGTTTTAGCACATCTGATCTCTTCTGGAAGCTGATTCCAACTCCGGGCGGTATAGTAACTAAAGGAATTAAATAAAATTAAATGCCTTTCCTATATGATATGAGATGTGAAAAAATGTTCGGCAAAAGGCGGATGGGTCGATTTTGTTAAAGGTCCCGTTCTTTGTGATCCCATGTTTTAAACTTTAGTTAGTGTGCAATGTTGTTGTTAGAGTATAAATAATATGTGTAAAATTCTAAAGCTCAAAGTTCAATGCCAAGCGAGATATTTTATTTAACAGAATTCGCCTACAAAAAAACGACCCGTTTGGACTACATCCCTCTAATTCCTGCAGTAATGACGTCACTAAAACAGTTTTTTCACTAAACTCTACCCACATGAATGCACCAAAAGGGGGCGTGGTCTTGTTGCGTTCCGACGGAGAAGAGGAAGAGTTGCGTTTGTGTTTGTCGCCATGTCGTCTAAACGCTGTTATTTTCATCTCGGAGTCCAATAATCTTTGTTTGGCCTTCCCAGGGACGCTGTACTTGGAGATTAATGGTTACAATTTGTTTAACTCGGTTCCTGAAAATTATAATCCACATGTAAAACTATGTGCAGCACATTTTGCTGAGGACAGCTTTCTCAATCTCAATCAGTTTAATGCCGGATTTGCACAAAGATTAATCCTGAAAGATGGAGCAGTTCCCTCTTTGTCTGGAGAAGGTGTGTTTATGGACCACAACCAGTGTATTTTATTATTTAAGTTGGTCCGTTTAACAGTTTCTGTAACTTATTACTCAAAGGGCAACGCTGTTTAGCTTTGTTAACTAGATGTTAGGGCTGTACAAAAAAATCGAATGCGATTTTCATGCTCATCTCATCAGTAAAAACGCTCCTGTGATTATAAGTACATCTCCAGCACACACTCCTGCCCACTTGCTTCTCAAAACTAGTCCAAAACTAGCCCAATCGCATTTCCAGGAGGGCAGGGTGAGCTAAGCTGGTGTCGAATCACAACACAGGAACCGCTGCCACAATCACTTTATAGGAACTTTATAGAACAAGGAAGTAATCAGCCCGTTTTTATGACAGTGAAAACAGCGGTATACAGAAAGGTGAATTGTGTGAAAAATACTGTGTTTTTTTCCACGCAAAACATGAACACGTTATATTGCACACTGTAAACACAATCAAAGCTTCAAAAAAACATGGAAAACAGGACCTTTAAAAAGCATACACTTTAACCTAGTCCACTTTAATTGATACTACTTTATCGTTGTTTTTCAGTCTTCACCTTCCTCATTGCATGTTGATGGGTGGACAGCGTAAATGAGGCAGGCTATTTGCACAGTGTAAATAGACAGTCTGATTCTTTTAACATTGTATCAAATGTAGCAACGACTGATATGAGGCTTATACATGTGTTCATTTGTAAATAAAGGCTAACTAAATTTAATCCACAGCACCCACGTCTCATCATTAACATATAAAAATGAGACAAAAGTTTAAGACCTCTCTGTATAACCTCCCACTTCTACACATGCTCCAGCTACATTTCCATTCCCATTCTTTTAATTTACTTCTGTATAAAACAGTTTAAAATCACCCAAAGATGCAGGACCTTTATTATGCAACTCTTAGACAAAACGCTAGGATTGGTTAAATAAAATGTTCAAGGTGGGGCTCAACAAAGGTGTATTTGCATGCACATTGTAGATATCTAACAAACATATTTGACTTGTCAAACTGTTAATTCCAGATATCTACATTGCAATTACGCCCAATCACAAAGTTAAATTTGATGTTCACATGTTCATAGTTCTGCCTATAGTGTACATTCACATTAACATAATCTGTATAGTATGTTCTTAGTACACCTATCTGTATATCATGCTGATAGAATTTAAAATCTGTAAATTATGTCCATAATACTTATCTGTATAGTTATTGTACATATTGTAGACCTTGAATATTCTGTACTTACTGCTTATTGCACTTCTGGTTTGATGATAACTGCATTCCGTTGCCTAGTACCTTACATGTGCAGTGACAATAAAGTTGAATCTAATCTAATCTAAATGCAGATATCTCTATTTGTATGAGTTTTGAATAGTAATAATTTCAGTTCAGGATATCTTTAAAAATGATTTGCCTATTCAAAATTCTAATTTAAGAATATTGCTAACTACAACTGTAATTTGACTAGTCATAAATTAATTGCAGATATCTACAAATGTATTTTGGATATCTTTAAAAAAAATTGGAATTAGATATCTTAAATTATATTCTGACTAGACAAATTAAATTTTAAGATATCTTTCATTGATTACGACTAGTCAAAACTCATTTGAAGATATCTTTAAAGGGGGGGTGAAATGCTATTTCATGCATACTGAGTTTTTTACACTGTTAAAGAGTTGGATTCCCATGCTAAACATGGACAAAGTTTCAAAAATTAAGTTGTACGTTTGAAGGATTATTTTTGTTCCAAAAAAACCTCTTCCGGTTTGTCACAAGTTTCGGAAAGTTTTTTTCGAGTATGGCTCTGTGTGACGTTAGATGGAGCGGAATTTCCTTATATGGGTCCTAAGGCACTTCTGCCGGAAGAGCGCGCGCTCCCGTATAGCAGAGCACTGAGAGCACAAACATTCACTGATCAGAGCGAGAGCGTCCCGAAATGTCACAAAAGAAGTGTGTTTTTGGTTGCCAGGGCAAGACAACCCTGCACAGATTACCAAAAGAGAAACAGCATTAAGGGACCAGTGGATGGAGTTTATTTTTACAGAGCATCAACGGAATTGTGCAAGTGTTTTTGTTTGTTCCCTGCATTTCGGTTTGCACATCGTTTATTTCTTAAGGATAATGCAGTCCCAATGAAAAAGGGTCACGATCGTGTGTTGGAACCGCATGCGGTGAGTAAAACTGCTTCAAATATCTCTGTGTTGTTAACTTAGCTATCAGCGCGTAAGCACATCAAGTAAACAACATGCAATGTTGTCATCAAACTGCACTTTCCACATGTACAGCTTAAAAAAAAAAAAAAAAAAAAAAAAGACGACATAAAGTGGAACTTTTCCAAAACCGCTAAGCAAATATATACAGTTTCAGTACATACCACATATAGACGCCTTTGCTGAGGCTGCTCTTGTTAAATTTCAGCCTCTGGATCTGTGTCACAGCTTCCAGACGCTCTCAACGCAAAAGCCTACTGGCGCTCGTGATTCTTTAGCTCCGCCCACACGTCACGCCTCTAGGCGCTCGTGTTTTTTCCGGGAAAAATCGGTACAGACTATCTTTCTCTTATAAATATAATAAAAATAAAGACTTTTTGGAGTTATGAAGGATGCAGTACTACTCTATAGGTACTCAAGATTAACAAAATATTGAGTGAAAACAAGCATTTCATCCCCCCTTTAATTGAATTATCACTAGTCAAATTGTAATTTGAGATATGTTTAATTAGTATTTTGACCGAAAATTTTAGACAAAAAAATCCAATTAAATTCAATTCAAGTTCATTTGTATAGCGCTTTTTACGATACAAATCATTATAAAGCAACTTTACAGAAAATTACATTCTACAAAATTTAGTAGTAGCTATAAGTGTTGGCTGTAAGTTTGTGCGCATATGACAGAAATTTTCAGAAAAATGTATACAAGACGTAGTCAGCCAGACGACGAACATTATTAACAGCAATTATTTTATGATGCAGTCACACTTGTAGCAATATTTGTTAGTTCTGTTTGTTGATTCAGGGTTAGCATCATCTGGGGTCCTCTGAGTCAGCATCATCTCTTCTCAGGTGTTCTGGATCAAGACGGGAGCTTGTGTAAATCCTAGTTACCACGGGATGGAAATCCCAGCAGAAACAGAGAAACAAATAGAGACATCATTAACATAGCTGCTATTCCAACAAAGTAAAATGAATTAGTTTAACCCAAGCTAAAGAATAAGAATGTGCATTTGATCAGATACAACTGCAGTCACAATTTAAGAAATGCATTATTTGAATGCTTGGCAAAAGAGATTCATTTTAAAATCTAGATTTAAACAGAGTGTGTCTGAACCCCAAACATTATCAGGAAGGCTATTCCAGAGTTTGGGAGCCAAATGTGAAAAAGCTCTACCTCCTTTAGTGGACTTTGCTATCCTAGGAACTTCCAAAAGTCCAGCGTTTTGTGACCTTAAGGAGAGTGATGGATTGTAGCGTGGTAGAAGGCTAGTTAGGTATGCAGGAGCTAAACCATTTAGGGACTTAATAGGTAAGTAATGATAATTTGCAGAGTGCAGATTTGCAGTGCAGAGACTGTAAAATTGGGGTAATATGATCATATTTTCTTGACCTGGTAAGGACTCTAGCTGCTGCATTTTGGACTAATTGTAGCTTGTTTATTGAAGATGCTGTCAGTACGAGACTTGAACTCAGTTGCAGGTCCTCAAAAAGCTCAGTTTATTTGACAGGCTTGAATTTCAAAAGGGAGAAAAAATAAATAAACAAAAAACTATCCTGGTACAGGGCAGTCTGGAGAAGATCCGAAAGAGCCTCCTGGATGAATTCCACTAGGAAAATCCACCAATGCAAGGCCCAGATAAACTGACAGAGAGGCGGGGGTGTGTTGAGACGGGGAAGTGGTGGCGTGCTGTCGGCAAGGCGAAGAAGAGCAGTGACAGCGATCGGTGATTGCGAGCACGGGAAGGCCTGAAGAGTAGCACTGCCTGAAAGCAGGAGGAAGAGGAAAAAAACTAAACTACAGGATGAAAACAGAACTGGCACAATCTCTGTGCAGGCCAAATGTGAGATGTGGACAGAGCTAAGACATAAACGAGTACAACACGACGATCTGACAACAGACAGCACACATGTGGAGACTAAATAGAAAAGGAGTGATTAACATGATGCAGAGCAGGTGATGGTGGCCAATAACAAGATAATAATGAAACAAGAAGGCGGAGACGGGCACCACGGTGACACAGAAGCAAATGGTAAGTGTAAACAACCACACACAAGTACACACAATAAGGAAAAACAGAGAGATCAGCCCGGGGACGTGACATTACCCCCCTCCCCAGGAGCGCCCCCTGACGCTCCAAGGAAGTGACCTCCACGCTGCCGATAGAAGTCCTCGATCAGTGACCGATCCAGAATATTCTGAGCCGGGCCCAACACCTCTCATCCGGACCATATCCCTCCCAGTCCACCAGATACTGAAATCCCCAATCTCAACTTCTGACATCCAGCAACCTTCTGACAGTGAAGGCTGGGGAACCATCCACTAGACGGGGAGGGGAGGGTCAGTACCAGATGAGTTAAGGTGAGAATGAAACACAGGCTTGATCCGAGAAACATGAAAGACTGGGTGTACCCGACCAAGAAAGAAACAGAAGAAACAGCCGACCAACAGAGAAGGACAGCAGCTTGTAAGTGTTTTGTCTCATTTTCTCATTAGACTACTGTGTGATCATCATTGCTAAGAAGGTTTTGGTTTGAATTGTGTGTGTCTTACCCAGGTAAATACATGCTGAAAGTGGCGCTTGGTTTTGGTTTTCACGGGGCTGCCCAGTGTAATCTGCTAAATAGTGAGGCGTGGCCAACTGACTTCAATCATAGGTAATCAGGCAAATACAAAAGCGGTAGGTTTCACCGCGGCAGTGGTCGCGGCAGCTCTCGTGTGAACCCTCCTCATGTGAAGACCGACGAGTGTAAAAACCATCGACTCTACCTGCGCGACTCCACTGAGCTAGGACCCAAACAGAGGACTTGAGTATTGCTTTTTCCCCCCTTTCTTTACTTTTTGTATAGCTTGTTCTCAAATATTTCTTACACTTGTAGTCACTATGTGCTTTCAGATCTCTACTATCACTACTAATACTCGAAGAGCACGCTACGTACATCGCAGGAAGGGCTGTCTGACAAACCTATGGCCTGTCTCTCTGACCTCTACTACTATGCTCTCTATTCCAGTTGGTCTCTGGAACTGCCAGTCTGCAGTTAACAAAGCAGACTTCATTTCTTCTATTGCTACTCATTCCGGTCTCAACCTCATTTATCGACCCCCAGGTCAATTGGGAAACTTCTTGGAGGAGTTGGATGTGCTGCTATCAAACTTTCCTGAAGATGGTACTCCTCTGGTAATGCTTGGTGACTTCAACATCCATCTAGATAAACCCCAGGCTGCTGTCTTCAAAACTCTGCTTACCTCATTTGATGTCGAGCGAGTGTCTACTACAGCGACTCACAAATCAGGCAACCAACTGGACCTCATCTTCACTCGCTGTTGCTCTGTGGACAACTCTTCAGTTGCTCCACTGCACACCTCAGACCACTTCCTCATTACTGCTAACCTAGCACTTACTCCTGAAGTGGCACACACTCCAACGCAGGTCACCTTTCGACGGAACCTACGCTCACTCTCTATATCTCGCCTATCTTCTGTGGTTTCATCCTCGCTTCCTGCATTCTCTCAGTTTTCAGCTCTGGACACGAACAGCGCTACGGACACTCTTTGCTCCACTTTAACATCTTGCTTGGAAAACTTTTTCCCACTGTTGTCTAGACCAGCACGCACCCCCCCATCTGCCCCCTGGCTGTCCGAGGTTCGCCATGAACATCTCTCTAAACTCAGGGCTGTAGAGAAGAAATGGCAGAAATCAAGAAACTCCACCAACCTCAGTGTGTATTATTGTCTCATCTCTTCCTTCTCTGCAAATGTCTTCACGGCTAAAACATCCTACTACCACAACAAAATTAACAGCTGTTGTGATGCTCGGACACTCTTCAAGACTTTCTCTTCTCTTCTCAATCCGCCTCCACCACTTCGTCCATCGACTCTTACAGCGGACTTCTTCACAAATAAAACAAGAACCATCAGTGGCCAATTCTCCACACCGCAGACTGAGAACAACTTCACAATGACCGATGCACACTCTTTCTCCTCCTCCTCCCCACTCTCAGAGATGGATGTTTCCAAACTTCTCCTGTCCAATCATCCTACTACTTGTCCACTTGATCCGATCCCCATTCACCTGCTTCAAACGATCTCTTCTTCAGTCATACCTTCGCTTACTCATGTTATGAACTCCTCTCTTCATTCTGGAACATTTCCCTCAGCATTCAAGCAGGCTTGGGTAAGCCCACTGCTCAAAAATCCATCTCTAAATCCAGTGCTTCTTGAAAACTACAGACTGGTATCCCTTCTTCCATTCTTTGCAAAGACACTTGAGCGAGCTGTGTTCAACCAGCTTTCTATGTTCCTTGTACAGAACAACCTCCTGGACAGCAACCAATCTGGCTTCAAAAGTGGCCACTCAACTGAGACTGCTCTGCTCTTGGTTACTGAAGCCCTGCGACTAGCAAGAGCACCTTCACAATCCTCAGTACTCATCTTACTGGACCTGTCTGCTGCTTTTGACACCGTTAATCACCAGATTCTCCTGTCCACCCTCAGAAAGATGGGCACCTCTGGAACCGCACACCTGTGGGATAAGTCCTACCTCTCTGACAGACTAATACTAGTACTAACTAATACTAGCTTTTTTACGACTAACTGAGACTTGTCATGGCACTTGTATACTGTTGTTGTTCTCAGTTGACCTGACAACTTCTATTGTTCTCATTTGTAAGTAGCTTTGGATAAAAGTGCTTTTTACTGCCACCGGACTCAATACCATTTGAGTCCGGTGGCAGACTTGCGAGAAGCCACCTGGAGGGGAAGGTCCTTGGTTAACAGCCATAAGCTCTGACCACATACATAACGAGGAGCAAGAATTCGGTGACAGTCAGCCGCTGCTTTGGTTCATCTGGAAACGGAACAGCAGCATCGGGCTCCTGTGAGTGGAACATAGGAGGTTGAAAACCAATGGAGAACTGGAATGGAGACATACCCGTGGCCACGACTGGCAAGGAGTTATGGGAATATTCAATCCAGGATAACTGTTGGCTCCAAGAACTCGGATTGTGGGACGTCAGGCAGCGGAGAGCTTGTTCCAGAACCTGGTTTGCCCGCTCGGACTGCCCATTGGTCTGAGGATGAAAACCGGACGACAGACTCATAGAGGCCCCGATCCATTGACAGAATTCCTTCCAGAACCAGGAGACAAACTGTGGCCCCCTATCAGAAACCACGTCCACCAGAAGGCCATGAATCCGGAAGATGTTGCCAACCACCACTTGCGCAGTCTCCTTAGCTGAAGGCAATTTTGGAAGGGGGATGAAATGGGCTGCCTTAGAGAAGCGGTCCACCACCGTCAATAATACAGCGTTACCCCTTGATGGTGGAAGACCAGTGACAAAGTCAAGGGCTATGTGTGACCAGGGGCGGAAGGGGATAGCAGATAGCAGATAGCAGGGGTGTAGCAGATCAACAGGAGGCTGATTAGAACTCTTGTTCTGGGCACAAACTGGGCAGGGAAACACAAACTACCTGACTTCCTGGGCCATAGATGGCCACCAGAATCGCTGGCGGATGGCAGACAGAGATCTCCGAACCCCAGGATGACAGACTAACTTGGTTGAATGCCCCCACTGGAGAACTTCAGGGCACAGCATAGCCGGCACGAAAAGTCTACCCTCTGGGCACCCCCTTGGCACCTCTCTCTCTCGTATGGCATCCAGCACTCTCCTCTCCACATCCCAGGAGAGGGACCCCACCACAATTTCTCTAGGAATAACTGTTCAGTTGATGCACCTGTTCTCTTAGTATCCCTGTAAAGATGGGAGAGGGCATCGGGTTTTACATTTTTGGAGCCTGGGCGATACGAGAGAGAGAAGTTGAACCTGCCAAAGAAGAGTGCCCATCGGGCATGGCGTGAACTCACCCTCTTGGCCGAACGGACGTATTCCAAATTCTTATGGTCCGTCCAAACCAAGATTACGGAGGTCCAACTTACTGAAGACCTTGGCTCCCTGCAAAAGTTTAAAGGCAGATGACATTAAGGGCAGGGTTTACCTATTCTTAATTGTAATGTCATTCAAACCTCTGTAATCAATACAAGGGCGCAAGGAGCCATCCTTCCTCTTACCATAGAAAAATCCTGCACCAGCAGGAGACGAGGAGGGAGGGATGAGACCGGCATCAAGGGACTCTCGAATATGTTTGTCCATAGCCTCTCTTTCTGGACCAGACAGGGAATATAACCGACCCCTGGGCGGAGAAGTGCGTGGGAGGAGGTTGATGGCACAATCATAAGGCTGGTGAGGAGGCAGGGACACAGCCCGGGACTTGCTGAAAACCTGCCGTAGATCGCAGTACTCCTCCGGATACCCGGACAGATCAGCATCATCCTCCTGCACAACAGGAAACACATTACCAGGAAAAGAGGCAGAACCCAAACAAGACTTAAGATAAGACTGCTTCCAAGACAAAACTGAATTTCTGGCCAAATCCACATGAGGGCCATGCTGCACCAACCATGGGTGTCCCAGAACCATGGGGGCGCTCGGGGAGTCAAGAAGGTACAGCTCGGTTATCTCATGGTGATTGCCCGAAACGATAAGACTTACAGGAGGGGTGAGGTGAGTGATGTTGGTGATAGGGGAATCATCAAGAGACCGAACAGAGATAGGAGTAGAGAGGGGAATGGCAGGAATTCCCCACTGCTTGGCCAGTGTCATGTCCATGAAACTACCACCAGCCCCAGAATCCACCAGGGCCAAACAGGAGGGACTGGAACCTCCAAACTGAACACCAACGGGAAGAAGTGTGCGGGAAGAGTGGGGGAAATTAAGAGGAGATGTGCCCACCAGAATCCCCCTGGCTACTGATGGGCCCTGGCTTTTAGTGGGCATTTTCCGATGAAGGGCCCTGCCCTCCCACAGTAGAAACATAAGCCCCGGGTGAGACTCTCTTGCATCTGCTGAGGAGTGAGATGCAGACATCCCACCTGCATAGGTTCAGGCTCAGCAGGGGATGGCAGAGGCAGAACAGGGGTGGAGTCACTGGTCGTTTCTCCCACTCTCCAAGAAGTGCGAGCAGTCGATTGTTGGAGACGAAGGCAAAGGCGGCTCTTTACATGGAAGGCCAAGTCGACCAGATTATCAAAGCTGTGTGGAAGCTCCTGGGTGGCGATCTTGTCTTGGATCTCCTCATCCAGTCCAGCACGGAACACAGCTCTGCATGACACCTCATTCCAGTCACAGGCCGCTGCTAAGGTCTTGAACTCAATGGCAAACTCAGTCACTGAACGGCCTCCTTGCCGTAGCCATGCCAGCTGGGCTGCTGACTCATCACCCAGAGCAGAACCATCAAATAACTTGACCATCTCCCGTCGAAAGTCTTCAAAAGAAGCACAAAAGGGAGCCCGGGCCTCCCACACTGAAGTTCCCCAGTCACGCGCCCTGCCTGTGAGGAGGGTTAAAACATAATCCACCTTAGTCTCCTCCTGGGCTTACCAGTGGGGCTGAAGGGCAAAGACTAGGGAGCACTGAGACAGGAAGGCTCTGCAGGAGTTAGGGTTCCCATCATAGGGAGGTGGGTTGTTGGCATGGGGCTCAGGGTCATGACGGGTAGAGGAAAGGCTAGTGGGGTCCTCCGATCTGGCAGATGTCTGTCTTCAAAGTTCCTGGAGCTGGGCAGTCAGCTCTGACAACTGAGCATTAAGGAACTCAACCTCCCGTGATGTCGATGTTAGCTGGGAGGCATGCTGGCCCAAGAGAATGCCCTGCTGGGTGACTGCTGATCTGAGGGGATCTGCACCTGCTGAGTCCATGGTGATCAGATCGTTCTGTCAGTACGAGACTTGGACTAAGGTGCAGGGGCTCAAAAAGGTCAGTTTATTTGACAGGCTTGAATTTCAAAAGGGAGAAAAAATAAACAAACAAAAAAACTATCCAGGTACAGGGCAGTCTTGAACAGATCTGAAAATAGCCTCCTTGACGAATTCCACTAGGAAAATCCACTAATGTGTCCAGATAAACTGACAGAGAGGCGGGGGCGCTGTTGAGGCAGGGAACTGGTGGCGTGCAGGCGGCGAGGGGAAGAAGAGCAGTGACAGCGATCGGTGATCGCAAGCACAGGAAGGGCTGAAGAGTAGCGCTGCCTGAAAGCAGGAGGAAGAGGGGAAAAACTAAACTAAAGGATGAAAACAAAACTGGCACGATCTCTGTGCAGGCCAAACATGAGATTAGGGGTGGGCGATATTGACAAAAATGTATATTTCAATATTTTTTTTCAATCATGTGTTTTTTTTTTCAACCTCCTTTTTTTCAATCTCGATATCGATATTCAGATGATAATTTTGCAATCCTATAAAGAAATGGCAAACTGGCAAAGGTCCATTGGTCTTTTGACTTGCTGCATTTTACCTATTATTGTATGGATTTACTAGTACATAAAGATATGAGACATTATTGATTTAAACATGAACCAAGTTACTGTACTAAATATTTATTTTAAGAACATTGCTTTTTCAGTACAATATATGTACGTAACAAATTAATTTTTTGGTTTGCAAACAGTACTCTATTAGTAATAGACTAATAACAATGTGAATTAAAAAACTTGTGCAAAATGTAAACATTAGAACACAACACAATATTATTTTTTTACATTATATTAATATAAAAGATGAGGATAAAAAAAGACAAATGGAACAAAATAAATAACACAGACACTGCTCTGCAGTACGACTCCGAGGTTCTGCTGGACCATAGATTGGAGGTCATGGCATAATAGCTCTTCAAACTGTGTTTTGTGCGTTGTACGGTGTTATGTCCCCCAGCCCTGTTTGATCCTAATCATGTGTTTGAACGCAGTGTCCCTTCTCTTAATTACAGATGATCCACACCTGTGCGGAGCCCTATAAAGAGCTGCTGAAACCACACCTGAGGGCGTACACAGAGAGCTGGAGAACAGAGCTGATGCACTGCCGTGCTGTTTAACTTTATAGGGATTGCTGTCCACCCAGTTGTAGAAAACGTTGCGCTTTTGTAGTTTTTTTTTGTTGTGTTACCATATCTTTCATTTTTCTATTAAACAAGTGTGGCAAAGTGGTCTTTTTGCAGCAATATTCAACACTCAAGAGATATACAATAGACTACGCCACCCTGGGACTATACCAGGGAATCACAGTTCACTTAAAATGTTATAAGGAACCCAGGTTCATTCCACTGAATAAAATGAGCAAGAGACGTGGGTAGCAAAATAGAGTTTGTTTATTAGTACAAAAGTTTAAAATGCAGGAATAATAGTCACCCAGCCAATTACTAAGCTGGAAATCACAATCCACAATAAGGATTCACATTTAATTCGGAGCTGTAGCCTATTGGCATCAAATGGGCTAAGAAAGGGAGCAAAAGAGGAGAATCACACTAAGTGCACACACGCACACACACACTCACTCCAATACCCGTGATTTTATCAGTGGTGCTCACACAGCATAACACAGCACACGGTGAAGGAAAGCCTCACTGCCGTCGGACACACAGCTCCTGTAATTGTAATACAAAACAAAATAAATCAAATCAATAGAAATTAATCAATGAAAACTTATTAAATGCAGGGGAGCAAAAGAAACCCTTCCAACATAAAGAAAAGAAATAATTTCTAGCTTAAACAGCTAGATAATAACACAAAAGGAAAAGGAAAAGAAATTTAAAGACAACAATGTCCAAGAGAAAATCTCAGCATTCTGAACCAGTCCAAAATGAGAAACACCACAAAGGGAAAATGAAGAAATAAATATCTGAATGAGCGCGGCCCTTGAACTCGTTATTTCCCAACGTACGAGGAAAAGATCTTTAAAATACAGTCACAGTAGGAGCAGGTTTTAACCAACAACTCCAAAATCGGGCCGCGCTAAATCACCCAGGACAAAATGATGAAAACACACAGCAAAAATATAAAGAAAAGAAACGGAAGCAAATCCAGCAGGAACAAAACAGCAGCGTGCTTCTATATGTAGTAGGGAAATGCAGCACGCACAGTCTTAGCCCTAACAGATAATAAGACGATTAGTAAACTAGTTATAGTTTATGAACAGCAATCGGAAATATAAACACACATACCAAATAACGCAGCCGCTTGCCACACCAGAAAGCAGAGCTGACGTCAGTATCCACGGGATAGAACTGAAGTAGATGCCAAACAGCATATATTGGATGTCCCCACTCGAACGGTAAACACACGGGAATGCTGCGGTAAAGATAAACATAGCTGACCCCCACACCACATCACCTAAAACCTCTGGCAATATACTAAATCTTACGTACCTGGGACTAGGCAGTGTAACGAGCCAGACCGCACGTAACGGTTGTTTACAATAGACTCTTCAGTGTACACAAAGCCCCACAAAATGACACAAGCGGTGTTAAAATGCCCACACGGCTGTGTTTTAACCACAGACCTCTGTTGAATGCCGGTAAACAGGAAGAGCGCAGGCACAGAACAGATGACGCACATCCGGCCCGCACCAAACAGCCATTTATACACACCTCCCTGCGGGACGATAGGCTACCAATAACATGACGTCACTACAGGGAGGATCTAACTAATCTGCCACACAAGCATACCCCTACCTTTGACACGAGCTGATCTGTGTGCGTCTCTCCTTGATGTTAAGGGTGGTGTCCGTGCGCCCGTAACATTAGTGGAGGCTCGTCCGCGATTAATAATTTGATTAAATCGGACTTTAGTGTTTAGTGTGAATTGCAGAACTTTTGAAAGGGTACAACATTTTGGTGAGTATTCTGGTAGGCAACTATGGTTGTCTGTCTGGTTGTTTAGTCGACTGTTTTTTTTATTTTGGTGGATATCTCAGGAGGGGGCACGTGAGAGGCCTCGAGCTGAGTAAGCCACTGAAGATTGCGTAGGTATTTAGGATTTTTGTTTTGTTTTTGTGTGTATAGTTAGATAGAGAAGTTGGACAACATTTTTGCTTATCAGAATACCTTCTAGTTTAGTTGTATAGCTTGTAGTATATTGTGGCATATTGCCTATTTAGTGAGCGCTGGTACTTTGGAGGTACTAGTGTATTAGTTAAATTTTATGGGTGGACATAAAAATTTGTGGTCTTTGTAGCCTACACTGTGCTTTTCGTTTGACCACTTTAGATATTTGCTACTTTGTAGCCTGATCACAGTTAAACTGCTTAGGTGAGTGCTTGTATATGTATTTGTGTTTGTAAAAAAAAAAAAAAAAAAGAATTATAATTTTCTTTGTGATCTTGTTGCATTGAGTTTTTTTTTTATTTTTGCGTTTAAAATGGCAACAGAGGAAGCATTTGTTAAGGAACCCTCTACTGAGTTATTTTTAAGACTTTCGAAAGAGCAGTTGCTAAACTTAGCTGCAACTTATGAGGTTGAGATCACGTCTGCTGAGAAACGCACCAAAGATACAATCAGGGCCGTCTTACAAGCTGCTTTGATTAATAAGGGCATTCTGCCTGTAGAAAAACAATCTCCCGTGTCTACGGAGGCATTACAGCTGCAGGTTCGGTTGAGGGAGTTAAGCATCAAAGAGAAGGAAATTGAGTATGATCGTGAGCGAATGCAAGCACAGGTCCGTGAGCATGAACTTGAACATCGATTGGCATTGAGAAAGTTAGAAATTGAGGCCCAGAGGGAAGGTGTCACTCCTTCTGATCCTCATTCATTTGATGTCATGCGCCACATCCGTCTTGTGCCACCTTTTGTGGAAAGAGATGTGGAAAAATATTTTCCACACTTTGAGCGTGTCGCTACCAATTTAAACTGGCCGAAAACGGCGTGGGCATTCCTCCTGCAATGCGTGTTAGTAGGAAAAGCGCAGGAGGTTTACTCCTCACTAACAGTAGAGCAGAGTGGTGACTATGATGTAGTGAAACCGTCAGTTCTGAGGTGCTATCAGCTGATTCCTGAAGCATACAGACAGAAGTTTAGGAACTTAAAAAAAATGGAGCGTCAAACTTTTGTTGAATTTGGTCGAGATAAAGCAGCTCTCTTTGATCGTTGGTGCTCGGCACTACAGGTTGATAGTCAGGAGAAATTGCGTGAACTTATTCTTCTAGAAGAATTTAAGAACTGTCTGCCAACCACAGTGGCCACCTATCTAGCTGAGCAGAAGGCCGAGTCAATTTCTGAAGCTGCTATCCTTGCTGACGAATACGTTCTAACGCATAACATTAGCAGAGACCGTTTTCGCTTAAGAATTAATCCCTCTATGACCTCTGATGCAGACAGGAAACAGAGTGCAATAAAACAAGATGACCGACACTGTTTTTATTGTAAAAAGCCCGGGCATATCGTCGCAGACTGCTTGATATTAAAAAAAAAACAGTCCACGAAACCAATGGGACTCGTTAGTTCTGCGAAGAAAGTATCACCTATCCTTCGTACAGGGTTAAAATTAGAGTAAGCCCAGTCCATGTACGATCCCTTTCTGACGAATGGGACTGTATCAGTGCCGGGTGAGGAAGCTGTTGCTGTGCGCATCTTGCGAGATACGGGTGCTGCACAGTCCTTCCTCCTTCGCGGTTTGTTGCCATTGTCGGAAAAGACTGCAACTGGTAGTAGTGTTCTTGTTCGAGGAATTGAGATGGGTTTTCTTGATGTTCCCTTACATTGTGTGCGTCTCGAGTCAGATTTGGTGTCTGGTGATGTGGTTGTTGGTGTGCAAGACTTCTTGCCAATCCCCGGTGTCACGTTCCTCCTTGGCAATGACCTAGCCGGTGGGAACGTGTGGAGTCGGGGTGATGTCCCACCAGAGGTTGTGTCAGGGTGCCCTGATGAGTGCTCACTAAAATTCCCTGACGTTTTTCCCACTAGTGTCGTCACTAGGTCGCAGACTCGAAGGTTGAGGGATTCCGTACCTCCTAAGGATGTAGACCTAAGTGACAGTTTTGTTGCTCACCCCGCAGAGTGTGAGAGGTTATTCGAACCCCCTTCCACTCCATGCCACGGTAGTCCTGTACCTGTGGCGAACGGTGAGAAAGAAAGAAAAACCAAAGAGCCAGATGTTTTGCTGTCCTTAGAGAAACTTATTAATGCTCAACAAAAAGACCCCTCTCTTGTTTCATGTTTTAAGGCAGTTCAATCTGTTTCAGACCATGTCAGTGAGAGCCCTGCTTATTTCATCAGAGACGGTCTGCTTATGCGGACGTGGAGACCTCAAAAGTAATGAGTGGAATGACATTGAGCAAATCGTTATGCCCGCTGAAAATAGATGTGCTATTCTGAGTGTCGCACATGATGGTGTTTCTGGTCATTTAGGTGTGACTAAAACAGTCAACCGCATTCTTCGTCATTTTTTTTGGCCTGGGCTGAAGCGTGATGTGCGGCAGTATTGTAAAATGTGCCATGTCTGCCAGGTTAGTGGTAAACCAAACCAGATAATTCCACCTGCACCGTTATACCCCATACCTGCCGTGAGTGAGCCTTTTGAGAGGGTAATCATTGACTGTGTCGGTCCTCTTCCATGGTCGAAAAGTGGATATCAGTATCTATTAACAATTATGTGTACTGCTACTCGTTTCCCGGAGGCGGTGCCTCTGAGAAAAATCACTGCTAAAATCGTGACCAGGGCTCTTTTAAAGTTCTTTGCTTTTGTGGGACTACCGAAAGTCATTCAAACTGACCAAGGAACAAATTTTACTTCGTGTGTCTTCTCCCAGATCATGAAATCGCTCCAGATTAAGCACCGAATTTCTAGCGCGTACCATCCGGAGAGTCAAGGCGCTCTCGAACGTTACCATCAGACACTAAAATCGATGCTGCGTGCATATTGCTTGGAGACGGGTACGAACTGGGAGGAGGCGATTCCTTGGATGCTGACGGCCTCTAGAGAAGTAGTACAAGAGTCAATTGGTTTCAGCCCTGCGGAGCTAGTGTTTGCACATGACATTCGCACACCTTTGAGCGTCCTTAAAGATAAGTGGATGAGCAAGCCTACTTCTCGTAGTGCACTACAGTTTATAAGCGACGTTCGCACCCGCCTACACAGAGCTCGTGAACTAGCTAGAGAGAACCTAGAAAAGACCCAAACTGGCATGAAAACTTGGTATGATCGAAAGGCAAGAGCCCGTTCATTTAAACCTGGAGACCAAGTGTTGGTTCTCTTACCCGTGTCCGGTTCTGCATTCCAGGCACGATTCAGTGGACCATATACCATTGAAAAGAAAATATCTGATTTGAATTACGTAATTTCAACCCCCGACAAGCAAAGACATTCTCGCGTCTGTCATGTAAATATGCTTAAACCATACTATACGCGCAAAGATGTTAAGACTGACTTGTGTAATCTTATCGTACACGGTCTTGAGTCCTCTGTGTTGCCTTCACTTGTAGATGATGATGATGATGTGGAGACCCCTCCATCGAGATGTGTGATTGAAGGTCGACTTAAAAACTCTGCTATGCTGTCGGTCATTGCAAATCGATTACCACATTTAACTCCCTCTCAAATCGCTGACATATTATCTGTGATGGATGATTTTCCTGAGTTATTCGGAGATGTTCCGACTGTAACAACAGTTTTGGAACATGACATAGATGTGGGTGATAAAGGCCCGATTAAACAACACCCATATAGGGTAAATCCAGAAAAGCTTTCTATTCTGCAACGAGAGGTTGAGTATATGACAAGGAATAATATTGCTGAACCTAGCTCTAGCCCTTGGAGCTCCCCGTGCCTTTTAGTTGGAAAACCTGATGGCACTTACAGGTTTTGTACCGACTACAGACGTGTTAATGCCATCACTCTACCAGACTGCTATCCATTACCGCGGATGGATGACTGTGTGGACCGGGTTGGCTCGGCCACCTTTGTCACTAAAATCGACCTCCTAAAAGGTTACTGGCAAGTGCCCCTTACACCAAGGGCAAAACAAATATCAGCTTTCGTGACCCCGGATTCATTTATGCATTATAAAGTTATGGCCTTCGGAATGCGTAATGCGCCTGCCACATTCCAGCGATTAGTAAATCTTGTTTTAGCTGGGATGGAAAACTGTGAGGCATATTTGGACGATATAGTCCTTTATAGTACACACTGGTCTGAGCACATAACACAACTTTGAGAGCTTTTCCGTAGGTTGTCCAATGCAAAGCTCACAATTAATCTTGCAAAATGTGAGTTCGGAAAAGCCACTGTCACTTACTTGGGGAGGATAGTTGGCAGGGGACGTGTTTTACCAGTGATGGCAAAAGTGGCCACTATTCAGGAGTTCCCTGTGCCCTGTGATCGGCGTGCGCTACGCCGATTCTTAGGAATGGTAGGCTACTATCGCAGTTTTTGCAAGAACTTTTCAACTGTGGTTTGTCCCCTCACTAACTTATTGAGCCCCAAGACTAAATTTGAGTGGACTGAGTCTTGTAACAAAGCATTTGAAAACGTCAAAGCTCTCTTGCAGACTAGTCCCGTGCTGGCTGCGCCAGACTTTAACAGACCATTTCAGCTTGCTGTGGACGCCAGCAATGTAGGTGCCGGTGCCGTACTTTTACAGTCAGGGGTAGACGATGTAAACCATCCTGTGAGTTTCTTTTCTAAGAAATTTAATTCTGCCCAGCGAAAGTACTCCACTATTGAGCAAGAGACCTTGGCTTTAGTTCTAGCTATTCAACACTTCGAAGTGTATTTAGGTTCTACGGTACATCCAGTTAAGGTCTATACTGACCATGATCCACTCAAATTCCTCAATCGCATGTACAACTCGAACAGGAGGTTAATGCGCTGGAGTCTCCTGCTTCAACCATTTAACCTCCAAATTGTGCATGTCCGGGGGATAGACAATGTTATTGCAGATGCGTTATCTAGGGTGGATGCTTAATCGTGTTTTTTTTTTTTTTGTTCTTCTCGTCTTAGAGGAAAAGGAGGATACGTTTGAAAAATTAAATTGCGTGACGTCTAGGTTATGGTTAGTAATAAAACAATACTATATATATAGTAGCTGCTATGTTTCTTTTTTTTTTGGGAGGGGATTTGTTTTAACTGTTTGTTTGTTTGGCTTGCTGATCTAAGGTAAGTCATTTGCATCGCGTATATTCATAAGTAAAATGAGTATTTGTCGTGTCCAGAGTATGGTGACAGGTCACCATTTTGGGGTGGGGGTGTTACGTCCCCCAGCCCTGTTTGATCCTAATCATGTGTTTGAACGCAGTGTCCCTTCTCTTAATTACAGATGATCCACACCTGTGCGGAGCCCTATAAAGAGCTGCTGAAACCACACCTGAGGGCGTACACAGAGAGCTGGAGAACAGAGCTGATGCACTGCCGTGCTGTTTAACTTTATAGGGATTGCTGTCCACCCAGTTGTAGAAAACGTTCCGCTTTTGTAGTTTTTTTTTGTTGTGTTACCATATCTTTCATTTTTCTATTAAACAAGCATACCCCTACCTTTGACACGAGCTGATCTGTGTGCGTCTCTCCTTGATGTTAAGGGTGGTGTCCGTGCGCCCGTAACATACGGAGATGATGGAAGAGGTTGGTTGTGGCGCTCTGCAATACGGCAATATGCATGGGACAAATTCTACAGATGGGCGACTTTTGTTGCTCGTCTTTTTTGTCTAAACCAAACCATCTACAGGCTAAAGAAGCTGACCCACGTCTCGTTATTAGCTCTTCTGGCACTGGTTTTGAGGATGACTGTGTATATTCGCTTTCTTCACTCATTTTTGTGTTGTTGCACTTGAAGCTAGATAACAAGTGACTAATGAGTAACCAGGGCCGCTGCTGGCCAAATGGGTGCCCCTAAGCAGGATTGTATTTTTGTGCCCCCCTTACTCAAATATGATTATGGAAAAAAACACCTACTATAGCAACCCATTCTCACTCCAAAGGCATCAAAAACCGAAGCATGGTCAAGCGCCCCTAGCGTCACTTTTATGATGCCAAATGTGCCTCTCGACGTCGAAGTATCTCCGCACTACGACCTTCATTGCTTTCAGTGGGAAACTTTTGGCGTCAGAATTTCGACGCAAGGACATGAGATGTTTATCGCTATGAAATCACTTTCAAGAAGTCTCATTCAGCACACATCGCAATACTTGCTATCAGTTCCACAGTTTGGGTGAGTAGTCATACGCTCTTTTAATGCCTTTTATAAAATGTATTCTGTCTTCTTTATTAATCAGATTAGCGCCATATGTTTAATCGCTGTATAATATCGGTCATCCGCGGCTGTCTTTGAGTTTCATTGTGTTTAAATAAATTAACACAGCTGCTAATTAGTGTGATTAAACTCTATCTGTCACGTGACGTGCCGTGGACCTTCAATCCGTTTTATATTAATTTCAGGTTCAATTATGTAAGTTGTATTTGTAGTAAAATCATCGAAATCACGACACTTACAATAGTAATAAATGAAATGTGAAGTTAAAACAGTAAATGGGTCATTAGTAACTGTAACTGTAGTTTACTATAGTATATTAATAATCAATACAACAATACAATAATCACCGTGTTTGTATCACTGTAATGTTAGTGTTTTTATGTGCTTTTATATGACAGATATCACAGTAATCATATGTTCTGTGCCATGCTTTTAATACCTTTTAATGTAAATCCCCCCCCAAAAAATAAATAATAAAAAAATGTATTTTTCCATCTTGCAGTTCATTCATATCAGTTTATATCTAAATATTTGCTCACAAATCATTATTAACATTCTGTATATAATTCAATTTTATTTTCTCTCGCCTTTTTTATTATTTTTATTTTTATTTTTAGCTGAAAGGACATAAAGGCAGTCAGCCCAGTGGTGTTTCTGGAGAGGGATTCCTTCAGAAATAGAGAAGACAGAAAGCTGCGGAGGCAGATATTTGCAGCAGTAAGTCTGTGATAGTTTGTCCCTTTTATCAAACATTCCTGCTGTTATAATTTGTACAGCATTTGTTGTTTCTTAAACTGTTGCACTGTCCAAATACCCACACTTGCCATCTTTGCACTTGACCACTTGATTACTTATTTGATGTCTTTCCTGTATTTGGCCTAGTGTTCGAGTGAGCATGATGACCACAAGTGTGTGTCGAACTTTTCATGACCTGATGACTGTGTTTCCCAATCCTGATCCTGGAGAACTGATGGAGCTGATGAGTTGAATCAGGTGTGTTTGATCAGGGACACATCTCAAATGTGCAGTGTTGGGCTTCTCCAGGACCAGGATTGGGAGCCACTGCCTTATGGGACACTTATGTGTTTACAGAGACTTTTAATATCCTATAATCAAATTTTCACATACTGTACATTGGACAGCTTTCCATGACCTCTTGTGAGATCTCAGCAAAAAGTTTGACGATTTATTCCAAAACATGATGCATGATGGGATACACTAAGCTTTGTATAGTGCTCCGGAGCGGTATTGGAGAGGTTTAGTGTGTGTTAAGGACGCTGTGCTTTGGCATTATTTAGACCGGGGACAGTCTCGTTCACACACTGTCACGTACACACACTCTCAAGTGGCCAAGATTGCAAGTGTGGGTATCTGGACAGGGTCAAAGTCTTAAAACTGATCCCTAAACACAGTCGCACATCACAGTCTTAATAATTCAGTTTAACACTTGTATGATATTGTCTCATCTGACACTATCAAAAGAATTCATATGACTATAGCTTGCTATTAATTACTTGCTTTCAATAATGGATGCATTTAACATTTAATTATACAGCATCTTTACAGAGGCTGCTTTTATTGTCTAAACAAAACCTAGTGTAATGTATAAGTTGTCCGTAATTAATAACAGCCTGTAAGTAACATACGCACAGCACACTGTAATGACGTAAGACGTCAGGGGCACTGAGGCATTATGGGCAGTTCACCGTTTTAATAAAAAATGTTTTTTTCTAGAAGTTTAAGAAAAACTTTTTAACTTCAGACTTCAGTTTTCCGCGAACAACGCATATTTGCCTTTTCTAGCAGCTATTTTATTAATCTTACATCGGCTTTACTATTTATGTTTTTGGATTGTTGCTTCAATTAAGACACGTCATAACACACAGGTAAGAACTCCATAGTTGTATTGCAAATTAGTAGCAGCTTACTCATTGAGGAACGATCGTGATTTTGTACATAAAAAAAGGAAAAAAAACTTAAAATACAGTCAAACAAACCCCTACATTACTAAAATTGCTACATATAATTGTTAAGTGTGAGTTATTTGTTTTCTCTTTAACTTCCTTCAGCTCTTTTCATGTTTGGGAGGTCATATTGTACAAATGATTAAATATTCGATATCAAAATTTTGCATATCGTCCAGCAACAATTTGGATATTATCGTCTAAACTATATATCGCCCACCCCTACGTGAGATGTGGACAGAGCTAAGACATAAACAAGTACAACACGACGATCTGACAACAGACAGCACACATGAGGAGACTAAATAGAGAAGGAGTGATTAACATGATGCAGAGTAGGGCTGAAAGATTACTCGAGTAACTCGATTACAAAAAATGATTGATGCAAATTCCTCTTCCTCAAAGCCTCTTTTAATTTATTTTAAATCTCATGTCAGGTTCTTTGGCAATGATTTTTTTAATGAGACACAAGCGCTGCATCCGAAATCTCATACTGTGAAATCTCATACAAGGAGTCAGAAGTGTTTGATTTGAGGGCGCGGGCAAACGTAAAGAGAACGTTGTGGCGTGTGTCCATTGCAAGATAGAGCTGGCATACCACAACTAGGGCCCTATGATTTCCGCGATGCAGAAAACGCGGAGGGAATCGTGGAATCCAGTCATTGCACTTACATCAAATCACGATATGGGCTAATATCTGTAAATATTTAGCCGCAACAGTCTATTTAAATATGAATCCTGCATGTTCTGCGTGTCTCTGTTAATGAATGGAGCAGAAGAGCGTCATCCTTTATTACAGACACTGAAGCGCGCGTCACGCTCCCATGATTTCAGCTTCTGCTTGTCTCACTAAATAAGGACGTGAACACATGAACAACATCTCCAGAACTGGTCTGACAGTCACTTCATTAGCATTTGACCGTTTGATTTGAGTAAAACTAGCGTCACATCACATACACAGAACTGTAAAGGTATGTTAACCCATCAAAATAAAAGTCAGTTTAAAGACTATTCATCAGCAGAATGTACATAGCCTACCGCAAAAAAAAAAACATAACATTTTTGAAGGTTTAAAAAAAAAAATTCTTCCATGTTTTATATTTAATAGTAAATCCCCTTTGTTTACCAAAAAGTTAAGTTAATTATCAATAATTAAAAGATAAATTAATGTTTTATGTGCATCTCAGAAAATGCTTTATTTAAAACCCCAACTGAATGGCACCTAAATGCACTTAATTCATCTGTAAACTTTCTTGTCATTGTTCACAGTACAAGTACAGACAGAGAAACAATGGGTAATAATTAAATGTTTATTTTTGATGTATGCATTGCATTCTATGCATTTAAAGCTCCCGTTTACACGCTTTTTTGAAGCTTTGATTGTGTTTACAGTGTGCAATGTAACATGTGTTCATGTTTCGCATGTAAAAAACACAGTATTTTACACACAATTCACCTATCTGTATACCGCTGTTTTCACTGTCACAAAAACGGGCTGATGACTTCCTTGCTCTATAAAGTTCCTCGTTCAGAAATACGTAACGAGTTCTGATTGGACCAGCGGTTCCTGTGTTGTGATTCGACAGCAGCTGAGAGCAGGCTGCCCTCCTGGTAACGTGATTGGGCTAGAACGCACGTGCTGGAGATGTATTTATCACAGGAGCGTTTTTACTGAAGAGATGCGCATGAAAATCGCATTCATTTTTTTGCACAGCCCTAACATCTAGTTAACAAAGCTAAATGGGAGAGGGGGTTCAGCGAAAAATCGGCAGCTGTCAGCAGGAAGTGGCTGCCAATAAAACCGGATGGCAGCTGTCGCTAATACCCGGAAATTGGAGGAGGCTGCCGGCGGCAACAAGACAAATAAATAATTATATACACTTATGATTATGTTTAATACTTTTTTAAATAAGTATAAAGGTCAGTATTGTATATTATTTTATTTAAAATATTGATCAAATATAAACAAAGAAATAAGATCATTTTGCTAAACGTTAATTTCCAGCTGAATGTTTATGCATGCATGTATCATTGTTTGTGTGAAATAAAACAATTTATATTTATATACGAGAGTGGAACTTACTGGGTGTATGTTGTATATTTATTATAGGCTATATACACAAATGACTGAAAAGAGAGAAGTCTCAGAGACCTTTATTTAAAATCATAATTTGCGGTTATATTTGTAGTATTTCAAGAAACAACTATATATATATATATATATATATATATATAGTATAAAGTAGCTGTTAAATTTGTAACTGGGTTAGTAAGTTGTCAAAGTCAGTGCTTTACAATGTAAACCGTATAAAATATATCCAGTAAGCAAGCAGACTAAAATATCAATCAGAATCACTAACAACAATCCGGAGGTATTTTCAAGACTCTTAGATCAGAACTGATGAGGTATACGGAGTTACTTCTCCAGCATCTTGCACCAATCACTGTAAAACCCAGGGTGGATGTGCATCTCTCCTCATTTTCCTCTTGCAACATGGTCAAGTCAAGCATTGTTTATTTATATAGTGCTTTTAATAATACAGATCAAAGCAAAGCAACTTTACAGTATTAAATAGGAAAATAGTGTGTCAGTCAATAATGCAGAAGGACATTAGTAAACTCAGTTTGTAGTCAGTTTAAAAGGCAGTTTATCATTCAATTCAGTGATGTCATCCTTCAGCTCGGTTCAGTTTAAATAGTATCTGTGGAATCATTTGCAATCATGTCAATGAGATCGCTGTAAATGAAGTGACCACAACGAAGCAAGCCAGAGGCGACAAGGAACCAAAACTCCACCGGTGACAAAATGGAGAAAAAACAAGGTCTTTACAGGGGATCTGTATCTGGGGCTCTAGTTGTCCTGGTCTCCGCTGTCTTTCAGGGCTGTAGAGGTCCTTTCTAGGTGCGATCCACCATCTGGTCTGGATACGTACTCGATCCGGGTGACTGCAGTGACCTTCGAATAAGAAAGAAACAGATTAATATAAATTGAAGATGTTAATATCTATACGATGTTTGATAGGGAGCCAGTACAGGGTTTACAGAACTGGGCTAATCCGGTCATACTTCCTGATTCTAGGAAGAACTCTAGCTGCTGCATTTTATTATTCATAAGAAAATGGTGACTTTACAAAAAAATAAAAAAAAGGTGTCAGTGCCATTGTTTTGTCTCAAGATGCACATCAGTAATGTGTTTTTTTTCTTTCTAAATGCATGTTTACAAAAGCTACTTCAATGTTCTAAATTTAACTACAGCCTAATCCTGGCTTAATCCAAGCCCTGTCTGTGAAACTAGACCTAAAAGTTATAAGGAATTATGAACCGGTCCATTATATTTTGTATAGATAACAATAAAAAAAATAATAATAATAATAATTGTTTTGCATTCACATGCTTACAACTTCAACTGGTACACAGAACAGTTCTGCACATGCATAGTATTAGAGAAAACACACCTCAATAGTGCAAAAAAAAAAACTTATTTTAAGAACTCTTAAGTTAATGTATATCACACAATCTCCTGAAAGACTTAACATGCAAAAATATATGGTTAGTGTTGCAAATGTATCTTCTATCATTCCAGTCAAACAACATTCTTTTATATTATTCAATAGACTGTTAACACGCTAACAAACGTTAATATTTAAGGGTACGTCAAACGTAATTTGAAGTTAATGGTAGGCCCCTAACAAGGTACACAAACAACGTTGCTACCACTAATTAGATTTCATTGAACAATTAAACCAAAGTAGACACCAAGTCTACCAAGTCGTTCACCAAGATACCAATTAAAATCAAACTTACAACGCAAAAAAACATTAATTACTCCGATGACCAATTTCTGAACTTACCGTTTGATCAATCGCAACCATTACTGAAGCGTTTGGGTGGAGTTATATCTGATTGGTTGCGCCCATGTTGGTCGATACTGATTGGCTCCCACCGAATGGCAGGTCCCGCCTACCATCCGGCTGACAGTTACTGCCTTCCGGCTGTCAGTTACTGCCTTCCGGCTGTCAATGGCAGCCACTTCCTGCTGCCAGCTGCCGATTTTTTATCTGAACCCCTGCTGCTAAACGGCGTTGCCCTTTGTGTAATAAGTTGGGGGGTGGACTCATTTAAAATAATGTAATCATCAGGTTTTAGCCAAGTTTCTGTCAAACAGAGCACATCTATATTATGATCAGTTATCATATTATTTACAAAAAGTGTTTTCGTAGAAATGGATCTGATATTCAATAAGCCAAGCTTTATCATTTGTTTATCCATATTTCATTTGTTTTTTATTTGTTGAACCTCAATTAAATTGTTAGCCTTAACTTGGTTTGGACGTTTTTTGTATTTTCTAGTTCGGGGAACAGACACAGTCTCTATAGTGTGAATATTGTGTATATTGAAAATAGAAGGGGACCTAGGACGGATCCTTGTGGCACTGTTATGTGGAGGGGTTGGGATGAACTCAGATGCAGACAGGAAGTACCAAACACAGGATTTATTAACACAAAAGGGGAAAACAAAACCCACGAGGGGGAAAACAACGACTAGGGTAGACACTAAATTACTTTACAAGACACGATAAACAAGGACTCTGAACACTAACTACAAACAAACACTCACAGTTATACAAAGACTTCTTAGAGGGGTTACAAGGATACGATATCTCACGAGGCTGACAAGTAGAAACATATGTGGAACAATCACAGTGTGGAACAATGAACCGACAAAAGACAGAGCACACTAGGGGATCTAAATAGGAGAACTAATTAAGACACAACAGGTGGCACAGATACGGCAATCACGACAAGACTAGGATAACAAGGGGGGCGGGGCAAGGGAACGAGACAACACAAGCACATGGCCCAAAGACAAGGCCATGTGCTTGTACACAAAAACACGGGTCTGTCATGATCCTGACTCATGACTAGAGAAAAGTCAGGACATGAAGGCAGAATCATGACAGGCACTCCATATTTTACTGGTGATAAATGAGATGACTCCACATTTAAATAAACAAAATGGTAGCGATCAGACATGTAGGATCTAAACCATCTTAGAGCCTGCCCTTGAATACCTATATAGTATTGTAATCGATCTATGAGTATGTAATGATCTATGGTGTCGAACACAGCACTAAGATCAAGTAAAACTAGCAATGAGATGCAGCCTTGATCTGAGGCAAGTAATTTTGAACTAAAGATAACAATGAGTTAATAATATTTGAGAAGCAGTTCTTCGGCTACAGGTAAAAACTCTTTCAGTAATTTAGTGGGAACAGGATCTAATGAACATGTTGTTGGTTTAGATACAGTAATACTATTGATACTATTGATACTAGTGATTACTATTAAACGTTTATGGAATATTTGAATCAGGTGGCATTTGGTTATTTGTTAATTTAGCCTCAAGGCTAAATAAAAACCTTGGATTGTTTTGGTTATTTTCAATGAGTTTGTGTATATGCTCTGCCCTAGCAGTTTTTAGAGCCTGTCCATAGCTGGACATACTGTTTTTCCATGCAATTCTAAAAACTTCCAAGTTAGTTTTTCTCCATTTGCATTCAAGACTTCTTTTCAAGTTTCTTTCTTGAGAGACTGAGTATTACTGTTGTACCATGGCACAGTACGTTTTTCTCTAACCTTTTTCAATTTGATGAGGGCAACAGCTTGTAATGTATTAGAGAAAATAGAGCCCATGTTGCCAGTAATTTCGTCAATTCGTCTTTGGTGGCTGGAACAATAGTTCTGCTCAGATGGTAACGCTGAGACATATAGTTAATATCAGTGATATGCAGCATGCACGATACAAGGAAATGGTCTGTAACATCATCACTTTGAGGTAGCATATCTATATCAGTAAGATTGATTATATGCGATATAATAAAATCTATAATTAAAGAATTTATTAGGTCAGTAAACGCAAGTCCTAAAGCATCATTTGTATTATCAACGTGAATATTAAAATCTCCCATGATTAGCGCTTTATCAACTGTAACCAGTGCTTTAAGTGGGCCGGTATGCACCTGTACTCACTACCGCCACTTCCAAATATAGCTCTTGAGCTTACCGCCACCTCTCCGTGCGCCCAGAACGTGCTTTTTGCATACGGGTATGATCATTTGGACATTTGTTTTAATAGAGATTTTAATCTTTTGCCTGCGCTGCCGCTTTTCAGAGCGCCCTTCACAATGCAAGCTTCCTAATTCATCCCACCGAGAGCAGAAACTACATTACCCATACACCCTTAAGCTTTACAAGTTTCCCAGTTTTTAGAGCCTGTGTTTTAGAGAGTTTTTAGAGTTTCCCAGTTTTTAGACTGTGGGAAGTCGTGGCCTAATGGTTAGAGGGTTGGACTCCCAATCGAAGGGTTGTGGGTTCTAGTCTTGGGCCGGACGGAATTGTGGGTGGGGGTAGTGCATGAACAGCTCTCTCTCCACCTTCAATACCATGACTTAGGTGCCCTTGAGCAAGGCATCGAACCCCCAACTGCTCCCCGGGCGCCCACTGCTCTGGGTGTGTGCTCACAGTGTGTGTGTGTGTGTGTGTGTTCACAGCTCTGTGTGTGTGCATTTTGGATGGGTTAAATGCAGAGCACAAATTCTGAGTATGGGTCACCATACTTGGCTGAATGTCACTTGACTTTCACAAGTGAAAAGCTTTTGCTGCTCTCAGTAACAACTCAACGTGGCCGAAGATGGTTAATATGCTCTCCTGGCTTCAGACTCTGAGTACTAAAATAACACGGTCAGAATCAGATAACTCGCTGGTTGACACCCCACCAAGCCTGAACGATATCGCTGCAGGTCAGACGCAAGCTAATGAAGTAATGCAGTAGCTCTTTCAGATAGGGTGACCAGACGTCCCGAAAAATTCAGGACACTCCCGAAATCTAAACTTTTGTCCCGAATCTGGCCCTAATTGTCCCGAAAATTATACTAAAGCAAAATCTTGAGTAGTTATTGTCTGATAAACAGTAAAAACTGTCTGGGGAGGTTGAGTCGTCCTGCAACCAGCCCCCGACCGCTGCTCATTGGCTGCAGCATATTTTTTCTAAGTTCTAAAAAAATACCGTAGGCGACTAGGCACGAATTTAGATATCCATTTATCTAATTAGTCTATATGCACAAAGACAACACAACCTTTTTGTCCCCTTTTTGTTTTAAAGCTTGATGAAGAGAGCGCAAGTTGCTGCAGCTGTGAGGAGGACAGTGATGCGCGCGTACAGGAGTGATTGACAGTTCGCGGCACTGTGTACAAAAAATACGTTTAAGCTTATTAGCGTTAGCGTTACAGAAAGGTCTGATTTACGCACTGTTACAACAGTCATTGTTTTTTTTTTTTTTTTTTACAATGACATTTGAGTTTATGATATTAAAGTTGTTGTTTCTTGTGACAGACTAAAGAGTAATGACAGACGGTTGATCTTTGAATAAAAATGTGTTTAGTTAAGGTTTGACATTCATTATCTTTTATTTTAGGCTACGAAGTCTAATATCGTAAGCCCCCATCCCGTCACCCAAGACCGCAGACATCCCCCTTAAACCTGTATCCTGTTTTCTGGGTAACATTGAGAATATCATTATTGTTGCAACACCTCCACCACGACCAGTCTATCGAGGCTCATGCTTATAGCAGTAGTTTGGTGGAGTCGACTCATTTAGACCAAAATAATCATTTGGTTTTAGCCAGGTTTCAGTCAAGCAGAGTACATCTATCGGTGATCATTTCATTTACAATAACTGCTTTGGGTGTGAGTGATCTAACTTATGAGCCCAAACTTTAAAAAAATTGTTCATTTACTTATTTATTTTTCTGGTTTAATCACGATAAGATTTTTTTAATATCCTACATTAAATTTATATTTTGGACCTCACTATTCGGGGAACAGACAAAGTCTTAATGGATTGTACAGCGCAAGTACTTCTATCATTTGAGCGTGTAGAACACAAGTCATCATTAATATTTATTTGAGAATTGTTTTACTACACTGTTAGACCTTACCGGGTTTTTTTACAGTAAAATACTGGCAACACTGTTGCCAGCTAGTTGCTGTAATGAATCTTTAACAGTGACTAACTGGCAACAGTGTTGCCAGTATTTTACTGTAACTGAACCATTACGGTGACTAACTGGCAACAGTGTTGCCAGTTATATACTGTAAATAAAGAATTACAGTGAATAACTGGCAGGAGTGTTGGCAGTTATTTACTGTAATTACACGAAACCACTCAGTATAATACTGCATATAAATTTACTGTATATAATATATGTGTAACACCAGAATGACAATATTTTTATTTATTTTTTTTCTTTAAAAGAGAATGCATATAAAATGTTCATACAAATATATTTTATTCATTTGGGAAAAACAAATACATAACATGAAATATATCGCAAAATTTAACAAATCAGAACATATACTAAAATGAAAAAAAAAAAACACACAAAAACAACCACATTATCTATAGAATTGGCTAAATAACATCTTACAACATCAGTAAAAAATATAAACAAAATACAAGTATTCTTATTTCCTTAACAATATAATAACAAAAGTAAAATAAATAAACAACAACGCCAGTGTATGTTAGTAACTTAATTAATCAAGCATATTTTCAATAAAAGCAAATTAATGAAATCAATATTTACAAAAAAATTATAACCAAATAGAAATAATGTTTTCTTCCTTTACAATATTACACACACACACAAAATATGTAGTGACAAAATATAATACTCAGTCACCATTGACCCACATGATGTTCCAAACCTGTAATAATTCAACACAAATTAAATAACCAGTTTATGTCTTTATAATGAAAGTCTTAAGAAATACTTCTTTTGCTTACTTAATCAGATGTTTTCTATTTAAATTCACTATGGCTCTGCAAAAATTTATGGTCATGTGGATTCGCATTTTGAACCTTTCTTTTAACTGTAGACCCAGTTTTGCGGCAAAAAAGAAAAAAAGAAAAAAGAAATTAATTAAATACCTGTATTATGAGAACCAAGTACAACAACAAATACATATTGGCAAAAAAGATATTCCTTAATTAAAACCATGATTGGACATAACAATTTTTAACACTTACCTTTGAATAAGCTCAAGTGCACTGGCTGACTCCTGGTACTCAATATTAAAAAAATAAAAGCAACCAAAAAGCACAGAGAGTGCTGCAGCAAAATCCAGCTTCTCTTCAATGCAATGTTTCACTTTCCCCTCAATGCTGACCATCCACTTAGATGAGGTTAGAAGTTTATCTCCTGAAAAATGAAAAGTCACCCTAAAAACTGCAAAGAACACATAGGTTGTTTACTATATATTTTATGCTTACCATGATGAGCCTTGGTGTGGCTGGTAGGGTTTGCTCAGTCTCTATTGAAGTTTCCTTGAAAACAACATTACTATTATTATTTTTTTAATAAAAAGATTACTCAGCAAAAACGTAGCAATGTTCCCTTTAAAAGGGTTTATTTTAATAGTTTTATTTAATTATTTAAATAAAATTAGTGCATTAAAGGGAAAAGCAAACTTTTCTACCATCTCATATGAATTTGCAAGTGGAAGCACAGCTCTGAAAAATTACAAGCCACAAATGCACACCTTAGGACCTGACAGTGGAGGTTCGTCTGTGGATGCCTATGCATAACGTTATCTTGTTTTTATGACTGCCTGTGATTTCTGTGCATATGAGACCTAAACAAGGAGAATTTCTTAAATGTACAAGGGAACTTCTGCATTCCGCAGGCATATTGAAAATTTGCTCTATGTTGGTGTCTTTTTATATGTGCATAAAAAACACTAAGCTGGTGGAAAGGCACATTGCACAGTTTGCATCTGTACATTGTGGCAAATGTTGACTAACCAATTAAATGAATAAATAAAAAATTACTAAATAAATAAACAATCTTGAGTTGGTAAATTTTTTAACAATTCAATATTTTGCAACACCAAGGGATGTCACTCAAAGTTTTGAGGAGAGGCTCAAAACTCAGCTAACCATATAGCATTCTGGAAACAAAGGAAGTCCAAGAACAAATAATAATGACAAAATAATTTAACTTCACATAAAGTATTCTAGAAACCACACTTATATTTGAACAGTTTACTTACTCCTTGTGTAAGGTTCCATTTTAAGGCTTAAAAACGTGAAAACGTTGCAACTGGTTGACTAACGATGCAGGCTGAAAAGTAAACAAATGACTTGACCACCAGGCTGCCTTAAAGAGGCAACACCTTCACTTTTAGGATAAGGCAGTCAGTGCATGTGTATGTGTGTGTTAATGCATATTGCATAAATCCTTGGTTTCTGCCTGAATATGTGTACACTTCACAATATAATGTGGCATAATGCACTCGAGTAGTGTCGGAGGACAGTAATTTACTGATTAATGTTACAGTTGGTACCTGTAATGGGTACATTGAGTAATTTACTGTAATTTATTATTTGAGCTGCATAAATTCTTAAAGATGCACCTCATATTACAGTAAGATATTGTTCCCAAAAGATACAGCAAAACACTGGCTATTTTACAGTTATATACCCTAGAAAATACAGCAAGGGTTAACAGTGTGAAATCACCGCCTCCGATCAGCGCGTACAGTGTCGAGCTCAAAACAAACGAATTTATTCTTGTTTAAGAGCTTTTTTAAATAAAATATTACCACAAATGCACACAATAAACCCATTGTAACACTACAAGAGCTAAATGCAGGTGTTTGTGACCCGTTTAAGTGTGCAAGACTAGCGCGACTGGCAGAATAACATATATCTCTCGAGCTGCAGGATTCTGGCTTTCGTCGTACGAACGAACACATAACGGACAAGATTATTTCAAAATAGCTTGGCGAATATAAACGAAAACAGCCACGTGAACATAAACTGTTGAGAAATAAATCTGAAGTGGATATACTGGATTTGAATATTAAGTGACCGCATATACCAGCTGCTTCTGTCTTCAATTTTAATCTACATAAAAAATGAAATTCATTCATCTTGGCTGCTTTTTTAATGTGTGTACGTATTTATTTATTATTTTGCTCTAACAAGAATTAATCTATATTTAATTAAATCAATTACATTTTATTTTACATTTGATTTGTCCATTTCTGCATCTAAACGCCTAAAAACATAAAACATGCTCTATTATACTATTGTTAGCAATTTCTTTATCGTCCAATTTATCTGGTGTACACACTTTTATTTTCATAATAAACTTGTTTGTTAGATTATACACAGTTACAGTGGTCTATAATAAATATTAACAGGTTTTATTCAAGCTGTTTAGAATGATTGCAGTAGGCTAAAAACATTGGAAAACAATAACTGTTGTACTTTATATATTTTGTATAATTTCATAGTTTATGCATTATAGTTATAAAAACAAATAAATTTAGCCACTCACATAGAAATCTTAGGCCTTATCCTTTTCTTACAGTTTTAGGGATTTTTAAAAATCGTAAAAAACCTTATTTGTGCTGCAAATAATAATTTCAAACTCAAAAAGTAAATAGTCAGTTCATGCTTTATAAAGCCTTGTCCCAATATTAATAGTCAGTAGTAAGCAGTTTATAAATACAGCTATAAATAGCTTGTTTTTGGTTTATAAGCACATTTATTAAAAAGGAGAGTAAAGGATCAGTTATCTTCCTATGAAAAATAAAAAAATTAAAATAAACAAACAACAACACTGATTGATACAGAACTCAGAAATTCTATTGTGGATTTATGATAAAATCAGCCTGTAAATGAATTCATACTCCTCCAAGAAGACACAAGTAGTTCACACCAAACTTTTTTTTTAACATGAAGCCAATATACTGAGATGTTAAATTGTGAATGGGTTTAGGATACCTTAAATGGTGTGGCCATAGCGATTTATTAAAGTAACATAAAAAAATACAATAGTTATTTTACTATATCTTTAAATTTTTTCATTCCAAACTCTTCATAATTTTTTTATATACGTAGAAGTCATCATTTGAAGGAAGCACAGTAAGTTTCAAAGCTTTATCATTTTCAAGAGCCAGCATAAAATTAAAACTAACTTATAAATATGAAGCTTGCAATTCTTAGTACCAATAATGGCCACCAGATGGAGCTATAGGATTACTTTTAAATAATTATTGTAGAAACAAGTATGATTTAAATCATTTATAGAAATCTTTCAAAGAAAAATAATCTGAATTTTATGTATTTTACTGATAAAATGACCCTCACTTAATTAGAATAACAAGCTGAAGTATTGTGAACGGTATATTAAGAATAATTCTTTATAGGCTTTATGGACAGATACGTTTTGAGTGACTCTTGAAGGTTCAGCACCACATCCTCTTTTACCACTGTTTAAAGAATTTATCTTACAGAACAGATGCGAATGAATTTTGGATAGCTTGAATGGTTTTGTCGTGGTGATTTTGTGAAATAACAGTAAAAAAGTAACCAGTAAATGTCTTTTATTTATTTAAAGTGCAGCTTCTAAACACTTCAAAAAAATTTACACATAGAAGACCAGTCATTCTGAGGAAATATGCATAGTTTCATGACTAAACAACACTATATGGATGATAGAAAATTAAAAAACTATCATACATCTGATGTCACTCTGTCCCTCAGTCACTGTGGTTAATGTGTGTGTGTGTGTGTGTGTGTGTGTGTGTTAAGTGAATTAGGTGTGAAACTATCAGGGAGCATTTAGTCTCCAGCGCCAACATTTTACAGAACTGCCACTTTCCTGGAGTCTCAGAATTACTCGGTGTCAGGTTCTGAGAGATCTAAGATTCCAAAAAATGATTTAATTAGAATACCATGAAGTATTGTGAAATACTATATATTAAGACTTTATATATAGGCTTTATGAACAGATTAGAGAGACTCGTGAAGGAACAGCACCACCTCCTCTTGTCCGATGGTTTGAGGAATATATCTTCCAGAATCTGGGATTAAGATTTAGGAGCTCATTTTTATTCCATCTCCTTTCCTGAAAAGTCTGTCTTGCAGAATTGACTAAAAATTAATCTTCATATTAATTCCTAATTATTTTGCAATTCTTTTTGTCAGTTCTTCTTGACCTGTTTTTCTCTTCCAGCTTTCCTGGACTATTGTATAGCACTCATAAATGATTAAATAAAAAATAATGGTAGTTATTAAGATTTATATGGTTTGGAATTGGTAAAATGTGCTTGGAAAAAAATCACAATAAAACAATGTTGAATGATTGTTATATAAATATTGTTCATGTTAACATAATGTTTATAAATGGAATCTTATTGTAGAGTGTTACTAAAGTTATATATATATATTGTTCTGTGAATGTGATTTTAAAGTCTAGATGATTCGGATTAACCCTTTAACTGCCATATCCTTTAAAACCTCACTGCCAGAGGGATATTGTGAATGCATGTGCCCGCTGGGCACAGTTTACCTGATGCCACCGGGGGTGGCGATGGCACTGGTGGCTTGAGCCCGCCATCGCTGCTTGCAGCTATATTAAATCTGTTTGTATTTCTTTTTTTGGGTCAGAGTCTAACAACGTTTGTCAGGATTGGCTATATTAGTTGTTCATCATTATCTTTTTTTTCTACACATTTTATTCAGTCTTTCTAAAAATTGTGCCTGTGTATTCTTCAGACTGAACTGGAAAATAGTTTGGACGGGGATTTTTTTAAATTTATTTTTATTTTATTTTTTCAGAAAAATTTCCAACTAAACAGTGCTGTTTTGTTCTGACTCTCAGTTCAGTTTGTCTCTTGAGCAGCAGGTAAACACAGCTGATGGTGGTGTGACAGTGTGTAACCCACAATGCATTATAAATTAAGGCAATATGTTAAAAAATGCAAACACAAAGCGGGACAGATATCATCTATAATCCAAACTAATGTTGTAAATATGAGTCCATCTGTGTAGATAAACAACAAGTTAAACATGAACTTTCGAATTGCATTTAACTAAGTCAGTGCATCCAAATGAAATAAGCTCTGTTAATATGGTAAAAATTATAATACAGGGCCCGTATTCATAAAGATTATAAGAATCCTCTCAGAAAACTCTTAATTTATCTTAAAAACTTTTACGTGGGAGTTTTAGCTTAAGAGCGATTCGGGACCGATCTGAGAGCAACTCTGAGTAAGGAAAAGACAAAAACTTTCATCTTAGAGAGGAGGCGGGGTTGACCCCGTTGCTATGTATGACACAATCTTTTGAAGACTGTGATTGGTTGGTTGTCCAAGAAGGAAAAAAAGAGTGATTTTAAGTATAGGGTCTATTTTAATTCTCACTTTGAATTTACATGCGTAATTTTTCCTATTTGACCGTTCTCTCTCTCACACACACACACACACAAACACACATTATATGTGTGTATATAAATCCTTTTTTTATTTACCATGCTTTTAATTTCCTATAAGGTATTTGCTCTTTCCAGTTACAGTGATTGCTGTCCTATTTAAGTGGCGGTTTGAATGTTGGTTTTAATGTATCAAACATGGAATCAAAACCAAGAAGGGCAAGAAAGCCAAACTGGACAGAGGAACAGTGTTTACTGTTAGCCCAGTTAGTGGATGAACACAAGGCCATTCTTAAGAAACTCTTAAGCCTCTTAAAAGTCCCCGTCTGTGCTCCTAACAAGTTTGAATTTAAGACCTCTTTTAAGGGTTAAGATGCTTTCTTAATTACTTTTTTCTTTACTAGGATTTTTTCTGCAATTTTAAGAGTAAACACCCACATTTCTAAGAATTTTCTTAGAATTTTGTCACTTGTGAATACGGGGCCCAGGATTTAAGCAAACATTGAACAACATGAAGTCTCAAAATAAGATGGAAAACACAATGAATCTTTTGTATGAAATAATGTGGTTTGGACAGGATAAAAACAGAACTGTAACAAACTTGTTCCGGTCTTCTCCGCGGTTTTCATTTCTGTATCGGTACAGTACAAATGTTTCAGTGTGAGCATTAATCGTATGCATTCTGCCTGTTCTATAGCACTGTGTGAGGTTTGAGAATATGCGCCCCAGTACTGTGATAGTATTGGAAGAGAAGTACAACTGTTAGAAGTATGGAATATGATCAGGAAAATGGGGGGGAATAGAAGGAATTATGAGTTACCAGTGTTGGTCGGTGCAGACATGGCTGTCAGTAATCTAGATAAAGCCGAACTTCTAGTACAAACATTTAAAAAAGTTCATAGTTCAGATAATCTTTCAGAAGAAGCCAGGAAGAGTAGGAGTAGAACATTAATGGACTACCCAAATTTATTAGAGACAGATGAGATGTCAGATAGTTTACTTAACCTGCCTCTGAACATGTTTGAGTTAAGAAGAGCAATTATAAGTGCTCGGCAGACTACTCCTGGAAAAGATGGAGTATGTTACAAAATGTTGGCACACATGACAGATACTACACTGGAAATTGTTTTAAAATTATTTAACCTAATTTGGGATACTGGTCAACTCCCTATTGTTTGGAAACAAGCAATAATAGTACCTATTCTTAAACCTGGGAAAAACTCATCAGATCCTACTAGTTACAGGCCTATTGCCTTAACTTCTCATTTATGCAAAGTAATGGAAAGAATAATCACAGAAAGAATAACATACTTCTTAGAGAGTAAAGATTTATTATCTCCTTATCAGAGTGGATTCCGAAGGGGTCGGAATACAATGGACTCTGTATTATGTCTAGAGTCAGACATCAGAAAAGCACAAACTAACAAAGAAGTAGTAATAGCTGTCTTTTTTGATGTGGAAAAGGCATATGATATGCTCTGGAAAGAAGGATTATTAATAAAATTAAAGTCTTTGGGAATTGGAGGTAAAACATATAATTGGGTTCAAGATTTTTTATTAAACAGGAAAATACAAGTAAAAGTAGGTGAAGAATACTCCAGTGTGTATACAGTGGAGAATGGAACACCACAAGGTAGTGTATGTAGTCCGTTATTGTTTAATATAATGATTAATGATATTTTCTCTCAAGTTAAACAAAACATTGGAAAATCTTTATATGCAGATGATGGGGCTTTGTGGATTAGAGGTCGTAATATAACATATATTAATAAAAAATGCAAGAAGCAATAGTTGAAGTTGAAAAGTGGGCTAATAAATGGGGGTTTAAATTATCTGTAGCAAAAACACAGGTCATTTGTTTTTCAAGGCGCCATAAAGTCACACCTCTATCTTTAAAATTATATGGGAATCCTCTGGAGCAAGTCAAATCAGTAAGGTTTCTTGGGGTTTGGTTTGATGAAAAATTGACATGGAAAGTTCAGTTGGATAAAATTAAGGATAAATGTAAAAAGATTATTAATATTCTTCTGTGTTTGTCAGGACAGGAATGGGGAGCAAGTAGAACATCTCTACAAAATATATACTGGGCACTCATGAGGTCTGTCTTTGACTATGGATGTATAGCTTATATGTCGGCAACAGAATCAAATCTCAAACAATTAGATGTATTGCAAGCTCAAGCCCTAAGAATCTGCAGTGGATCATTTAAAACATCCCCAGTGTCATCAATGCGGTGGAAATGGGAGAAATGCCTTTAGGCATCAGGCGAATGAAGTTGATGTTGACATATTGGGTTAATATACAGGGACAAAATGTTTCACATCCTGTCAAAAGTGTATTGAAAGAGTACTGGGAACATAATGAAACAAACTTTGTAAGTTTTGGGTGGATAGGTGATGCAAAGGCTAGGAATATAGGTTTATGTCATTTACAGTACAGCAATACAGTATCAATATCCTCCATCCCTCCATGGTTATTCCCCTCCCCTGCTGTTGACCTCAATATGAAGCGGGAAATAAATAATAAATCTAAACAATTTCCAGTATGTCATATAGTGAGGAATTATTTTGAGATGCATTTCCAAGATTCAGTGTTTTTATTTACAGATGGATCAAAAGATCCGGAGACAGGATATGCAGGGGCAGCTGTATATATTCCAACATATGATTTTTATATCAAGAAAAGAGTTACCAATCATTTGTCAGTTTATACAACAGAGTTATTAGCAATATTATTGGCCTTACAGTGGTTAGAGGAGAAAGAAATAATGTACACAGTTATTGCATCTGATAGTTATTCTGCACTGGAAAGTATAAAATCTGGCAGGTCATCTTTTAGAATGGACATAATTAATGAAATTTTCCATAAGATATATAATTTGAAGGTTAAAGGCAAAGAAACACAATTCATTTGGGTTCCTGCTCATGTTGGTGTGGAAGGAAATGAGAAGGTGGATATTCTGGCAAAACAAACTCTAAAATTAAAACAGATAGATCTACAAGTTCCATTAAGCAAAATGGAAGCTAAAGAATATATTAGGAAATATGCGTACTCAGTATGGCAGATACATTGGGATGATACTGAATTAGGCAGACACTTACATAACATACAAAATCAAGTTGGTTCTGGGAGGAGGGAGAGCAGGAATCGTAGAGAAGAAAGTATTATAACTCGGATGAGAATAGGTCATACAGGACTTAACAGTACACTATATAAGATTGGAAAGCATCCAACTGGGGAATGCATATACTGTTGTCAACAAGAAACAGTTGAGCATGTACTTTTTCATTGTATGAAATATAATAATGAGAGACATCACCTTATTCAGTCACTTAAGATAGCAAAACATCATGACTTTACATTGCCAGGTTTATTAGGGAAAAAAGATAGCAAGTTGTATGATTATATTATTAAATTTTTGAAAGTAAGTAAATTATACAAAAGAATATAATTTGTTTTGATTGTTTGTTTGTTTATTTGTTTTGTATTATTTTCCAGTTTGTTTATTTGTTTTGACTGTTTTTTGTTTATTTATAAGCTATATACAAATAATATCCTTATCCATACTCCATTCCAGTCGGTGGCGGTAATGCACCAATAAGTTAGGTTGCCAACCGCCAATAAACACCAAAGAAGAAGAAGAAGAAGAGAATATGCGCCCTCCTGTGGTGGATTTAGTTCATACAGGCTCGTTTCTACAGTGTGACATTTACTTTCAGTTTGGAGAATGGCGAGTCGTTGGTTGTAGCCTGTAATGGCGCACATTTCGGGTAAGATGTTAAACCCTCATATTTAATACATGTACGCTTTATCAAAATAATATTTTACAAGGATGAAAATGATAATTTTCTACTGTCTTAAAACGGACTTACTTGAAGAAATTAATACTCCGGAAGCTGCTGATGTGTGCTGACGTGTTTGTGTTGTCAGTTTATTACTTTGTAATAGCTTATTATATTGAGTTGCAAACTCTTATTACCTGACTGGATTGAGATTTTAATGACATGAGCGGAGCTAATCACACGCGAATATTAGTAGCTTTGAATCTTAATGTATTTTCTAATAAGCGCATGTATTTCTCTCTTCGCTGTTTTCCCCCTCAGCCTGATTTCTCGTTTGATTTTGAAACTTGGAGGCAGAAATGGCACAAAATCTACGTGAGTATCAAATTATAACAAATTAACGTGTTTTATTTAGAGACCCAGTCTTATTAAAGTGTTGCTAGTAGGCCTATAAACGATCGTTCCCATTATGTTAGCATTTAACATTGCATTTCTAATTCCATGCTTTATGGCCTACAAAACAACCGTGAACAAGTCGTCAATTTAAACCTAAGGCACCAATACAGCAACCTCAAACAACGAATGATGAACTTTATAAACTACATTGTTCCCGAGTGTACGGAAGATGTCATAGTGCGGGAGTAGGCCCAAGTGACGTAGGCCTAGGCCTATAAAGTGTTGGGATATAATATTATTTATGTGTTTTTATTTGCTCTGAAAGCAGAAGCAAAAAAATAACACTATGTTGTCCCAATTTTATAAACTAGGGGAAAGCACATGTAAACATTTAAACTGTGTCTTTTATTTTATATATTATTTTAGTTTCCTGTATGTAAACAACAGAGGCCTGCTGTGGCATTGTGACATAAGGAGACTAAGTCCTCACAGGTTTTTTTTTTTTTTTCAATGTGAATGCATGTCCCAGTTACTTTCTGTTAAAAAAAAAAAAAAAGTATTCAGTATAGTATTTGATAGTATAAAATCATACTATCAAATAATTATAATAATAACACACACACACACACACACACACACACACACATATATATACATATGTGTGTATGTATGTATTTAACGGAGTTTAAATAATGCTGTTAAATTCATGCATTAATTGGGGGGAACACGACATTGGCACTCGCATTTGTGTGCATGATATTGTGGGTGGAGTTATGTAATTACCAGCAGAGTCTCACATCTCTCACTGCTGATTTATGAGCAACGTTGATGCTTTGATAGCCTACACTAACCAGCTTTTGGTCGTGTTTGTCCCAGTTTTGTCTGTCCCAGGCCAGTAAAGCAAGACTTGAGTAACCATCCACCTGCTCTCCGTGTGATTTCATCCACACACACACACACACAAACAGTCACTGCATTGTTGAATTTAAACTACTAATGAAACTTTTTTTTTTTTGGATGCTGACATTTATTGTAACTCCGAAGCAGTTTCTTTTTGTATTAAGTTAAATATGTAAGAAATAACTGATGATTAGAAAAATAATTCACGTTGTAGCCGTTACACCTCGGGTGTGCATTATTGTTCTAATAATTTAATGGCCTGGAGTAAATTATTCCACTTATACTACGGTTACCACACCTCAAAATATCAATCAGACATATTTAAAGGGATCCGTCTGGTTCTTGTACTTAAATTGCTATTGTGAGTAGGACTATTTCTTCCGAATCTCTTCCAAAGCCTCTTTTGCTATTTCCAGAAAGTCATTTTAAGACTGGTAATGGAAGCTTGAGCCATTGACAGCATTCCAATGCAGTTATAAAAAAAAAAAAAAAAAAAAAAACTGTAACCTATCGGTTTGTGTAAATATCCTGATGAGACGTCACCTCGCTCGGAGTCTTCACTGGAGCATCATTTCTCGGGTAAAGGATGATTATATGTGGTTCTACCATCAACGAAGTGGAAAAAACAAACTTACAGAAATTGAGGTGGTTTCTATAAAGCTTTTAGTTTAAAAAAAAAAGATGATGAGCTTTTCCCTTCGGAAGGGCGTGCAAATCATAGGGTGCCCCCATCCACATTCAGCTTATGGTCAAAACAAGTGTCTTGCAGGTATTCAACTTCATCTACAACGATATCGTTGACTTGATTGCAAATAAATGCACAGACACTTTTTAACTGAACAGAGATGACATCACTGGTCCATATTAAAAGTAAACTAGCCTGTAAAATCTACACAGTGACCGCAAAACTACTGCATTACAACCAGAGATCGACCGATATGGTTTCTTCTATAGCCGATGCCGATGTTTAGAGGTCAGGGTCAGCCGATGGCCGAAATCTGCTGCCGATTTTTAGGGCCAATATCTCAAAGTTTTCCCCTTCATTTGCATGCTAAAATGTCACACTAATAATAAGTGGATGCACAAAATTTCTAAACTTATCATCATTTATTGAGCACAGACAGAAGTCAATCATCAGTCAATCATTTACAAAAATGTTTTAGAGCATTTATCAAGCAGAATTTTTCAAGTTTGTTGTAACATAAATGTAAACTTAAATATGCATTTAAATAAAATGTTATAAATAAAAATCAATTAAACTGAAAAATACAAAAAAAAAATATATATATATAAAATAACAGTAGTGCTGCAAACACATTAGCAACCAGCAACATTTGTGTTTGGTATAAAAGACACAGAACATCTAAAGTGCATTCTAATTTCAAACTTACATCGCAGTCTGTTCATTATTAAAATAAAGTACAGTCAACCAAACATTTAAAAGGTTACACTGGTCTGTTTAATTAGACCGTAGTATACCGGTCCACTCTGCTGTTATGCCAAGAACGTTTTTGCTCATGTGAAGAGGATGATCTTTTCCATCTAGTTTACATTTAAAAATTTGTAAAAAAAATTATAGTTTAACATTCAGATACATTGCGAATGTGAAAACATTTGGATATGCGCAGAATGAGACCTGAGCAATAACCTCCAAATACATCTAGTCAAATTTTTAAAAACAAATAGGCCTAGCGGAACGCAAAAATTCTAAGTCGAATGTTTTACTGAACAGGATCAAACAAAAAAAGTACTGGTCATAATACTTGCATAAAATATTTGATGTGAAAAGGCGGTTCACTGACTGCGCAGCACAGCCACAAGCACCACAGTTACGTTTGGGATAATTTTATTTTTAATACTATAGTGTAATTTGAAAACATTGCAATTGCATTTTAAAATACAACAACGAGCACCACGAAACCATTTAAAGAGGCGCATTCAGCGGTCTCCTTGATGGGAAACAGTCAACAAAGTAACATGATCTCAGACATATGGCGCACTCTGTTCATTTTATCAAATTATCATAATTACATCTATTCATTTTACAGTCCTGCTACTAGCATTTTATTTAGACTAAAACCCCTTTAATTCGGGTGAGAAAGCTTTTTTTTTTCAAGTGGCTTTGCACATAATAATAATAATACCGCTGAAGACGCATTTTGCAGTATTAAGGTTATTAATTGATCGTTAATTTAAACGTCGATCTATCATGGAAATTATCGAATATTGACATCCCTAAATTCAAATGAGTTGGATGGAAACCTGGCTATTGTCTGCATCAAACCACGCTTCCGAACAAATGTGATTCAAGGTTCTGGGCAGCTCCAGGACAGCTGTCTCTCCGAGCACGCTGCTGTCTGTGAGCGGCGGAGTAACGTAGACCTCAATCACGCTGCAGTGTTTGTTAGAGCTGCCAACTTCTCCACCCCATTTACAGAGTGAAATTCCTTGACTACCTATATCTCCCAAGGACTGTTGTTGAATCTTCCAAAAGTTTTGGCTTGGGGTCCTTCACATGCGCAGCACTTTCCACTGCAACAATAACACGGGGCTGCCCGCTGACGTGCCTGACTTTAAATCGGTGCTACTAAACATGGATATCGGCCGATGCCGATATATTAAAAAATGACAAAAATAGGCCCGATATATCGGCCGAGCAATATATCGGTCGACCTCTAATTACAATACAACTACTATCAGAGGAACTAATTCACTAGAAATCTGATTAATAATGGTTCTAAAATAGTGGTGCCCAGGCTTATGTAGCAGACTTCAAGTGGTAATCTCCGGACACCACAGAAACTCATCGACACCACGATTGGGATGATGAATTTATTCCTTAAACAGAGTAGAAGACATCAGAAGGCCTAATCTCTCATTTTTGCATTGAAAGATTCACGTGCAAACGAAACACTCAATTTAACACGGTTAAAAGTACCACTTTCAAGGAAAATGTGCTAATCACAGGGATACAAGTTACGACAGATACTCTTAACAGTGTTTTAACATCATAAATGTAGGGATTACATTACAAAGAACCGTTAATGCAAGCTAAATACGAGAGAGAAAAACTACCTCTGCTTCTCCATTCACATACACCGTGCATCTGAGCGCGAAGCTTAAAGGAGAAGCGGCATGTCTCTTGCGTGTCCCACTAATTAAGGCCTCACCTACAACAATTGATAGGAACTCTCAATCGGAACCAATGTAAATAAAACTTAATAAAAATGCTTTTGATACAAGTTTTTCTAGAGTTTTTAACTAGATTTACAGAACAAATTCCTTAGACATAAAAAAAATCTAATTAAACAGATGTCTTAGTCAACTGGCTGCACTTACGTGAGAAACAGGGTGTGTAAACATACAATTGACTTGACTTAAATTCTGTATCTCCTTGCTCTCTGAGACTAAGAGACTGCAGACCATGAGGCAGGTTTTTTTTTTTTTTCAACACAGGGTTGGGCAGAGATCAGCAATCATTCTGACCACAGGAAGCTGAATTGTTCAGACATAAAAAAATACTTGGCTGTTTCTATCTATAGTCGTACTTGATCTACCAGTGGCTCAGTTACAATCTAGAAATACAGAGGGAATCTGATTTTAATTAACATTTTGATACAAAGGCCTTAAAGTATTTCAGCTTAAATTATTCACAAATGTCAAACAGTAAAATCTGTAATATTTGCATTGCCGTCTTAAAACTATTCATTTATTCAATATTTCACCTTTATTTGAGTTCAAGTAGATAGAAACTTGAACACTTAGTTACAGATAAAAATGGCTTTGTAATATGTGCATTGTCCTTTTACTTATTAACGTGTTGTAGTCAGTAAGATTATAATGCAGATATTAATATCTGTTGAATTTTTATTTTAATTTTTTATAGAGAGCAAGAAAGAGCAAAGTTCATCTGGTAATCGTCCCGCCAGTAAGTGAAGGAAAAAAAAAAACTATGATTGACAAAAACATAGCATTAATATTAATTATTAACCTGCATTTTATGTGAAACAGGATTAATGTTGTAAACCATCAATGATTAAACCAGACCTAATGTTTGCATGTTAATTCTAACATTGTTCTGCACACATTCACTAAATCCAGTCAGTCATGATGATTGTGAAGGTTCAATCATGTCATATTTATCACATCTAATATTATATGGGTGATGCTATTTTTAGGGAGCCAAAGGCGACGAAGTCACAGTGGAGAACGGCCTAACAGTAAGTTCATTAAATTATAGCTATATTATAACCACAGACTTTATTTTTTTTTTTTCTAAATATTTTCGTGAAAGAATCAATTAATGTGTTTTGTGTTTCAGTGTGTGATCTGAGGATTGTTATTCTGGGGAAGAATGTACCCGAAAACAGCAGAGTCAGAAACTCAATCCTGGGAATAGATGTGCATGAGAGTGATGCACCTATAGAGCAGCACAATGTGCTGAAAATCAGTGGAACAGTGAAGAACAGACACGTCACAGTCATTGACCCTCTTCATCTGCTGAATCCTGACATCTCAGATCATCAGATCACACAGACAGTGAGAGGGTGTGTGAATCAATCTGATCCAGGACCTCATGCGTTCTTAATCATACTGCAGTATAAAGACTTCACCGAGGAGGACCTGAGAAAAGTGAAACATGTGCTCAACAAATTCAGTGGAGAAGCGATAAAACGCTCTATCGTTGTCACGACTGATGAAGAGAGAGATGACTCGTACATTCATCAGTTAATAAAGGAGTGTGGAGAAAGACATTTGGAGTTTGAAAGAGAAAACCCAGAATGGCAATCTGACATATTCCATAGGATTGATAAGATACTTCAGGAGAACAAGGAAGAATATCTCACATGTGAAATATTTCATGATGCTGAAGGAACATCAGTGGATGAAGAGCGAAGATCTCATGGTTCAGTCAGATCAGAGGAAAAATACAAAGAGCGCTCTTATTACAAAGATGATGGAAAACCCAAACAGAGCAAGAGAAGTGAAGGAAGTCTAAGTATGTTTTCAGAATTTATCTTCTTATTAGGCTAATTAAATAAAATAACTAAAACTACATTTTAATAAAAAAAAAGAAAAAGCTTCCAAACAAAACAGGAGCTTCCATATTCAGTTTGACTATAAGCAGCACATATTTTGTCACTGTTATTAAACTTGTGGGATGTGCCCTGTGTCCTGGAAAGTTTCCAGCAGAGAGAGTTTCAAAAAACCTGTACTGTTAATCATTCTCAATGAATAAAGTGTACATGTGAATAATGTATAATGAAAAACTCAAAGGAAGTGAACTGGAACAAGAACTCAAGAATTAATTAAGGAACTGGGAACAGCTTTAATGCTCCAAATAACAAAATAAAATATGCTTAGAAAATAAAAGCAACAACAACAAAACAGTTTATATGAAAGATGATTGCAGAATGACAGAATACAGCATAACTATTTGTACAATGTCAGACATTCATGTTTTTTTGTTTTTGTTTGTTTTTTACAGTTGATATAAGAGAGTGGATTCGCTCCAACTGTAAGTTGAAGCAACTATTGGAAGTTAAGAATTTCATATTCTAAAATGTGGTTGTTGTTTACGGAAGTCTAATGTTTTTAATATGTTTTTCAGTGCCAGCTAATTACTCTGGAAAACAGAAGCTGAACCTGGTTCTGTGTGGAAGTGATCCAACATTGAAAGTCTCTGTGGCCAAACTTTTACGTGGAAAAACTATAAAATCTTCACCTCAGAGAGAGAGCAGTGAAGAGTGTGTGAAGAAAGAGGTGAAGATTCATGGTCGTCAGATCAGTGTGATAGAGCTTCCAGCTCTGACTCGTCTCTCAGAGGAGGAAGTGATGCGTCAGACTCTGCACTGCCTGTCTCTCTGTGATCCTGGAGTTCATGTTTTCCTCCTCATTGTTCCTGATGCTCCACTTACTGATGAAGACAAAACAGAAATAGAGAAGATACAGAAGAACTTTTATTCCAGAGAGCATTTCATAGTAATGTTTATCAGTGAAGGCACTGTTAAAAGTCCAGTGACAGACTTCATAAAAAACAGCCCAGAATCTCAGAGGTTAATCAGTCTTTGTGGAGGTCGGTACTGCGTGATGGGTTTAAAAGAGCATGAAAGCTCAAGACAGATCCCAGAACTACTGGATTATATTGAGAACATGAAGACTGAACCATATTCACTTCAGATGTACATGAAGGCTCAGGAGAACAGAGTCAGATGTGAAACAGAGGAGAAATATGAAGAGAAATTGATGAAGATGGAGGATGAAATCAAAGAGTTAAAGCAGAAGATTCAGTCAGAAGGTGAGGATTTTTTCATCATCAGAATGTAGAAATAGTTCGCTCACAATGATGTGTGTTCTCTAAGTCTGTTGTTAGAGGTTCCTCATGGATTGTCAGTGAAGAAAGTCTTTAGCTTCATGCTTTTTATATTTAAAAGGATAGTTCAACTAAAATGGAAATATGCTGCTAAATGTTTCACCCTCAGGCCATCCAAGATGTATAGGGGGCTTTTTTCTAAAGTAGAACAGTAAAGAAGGTGATTCATACACTGTATGTCTGTGGCTGCTGGACTCTGAGCTTAAAAAATATATAGAGAGAGAGATTTTATATATATATATATATATATATAGAGAGAGAGAGAGAGAGAGGATTAAATTACTTTATTTATACAATACAGGTAAAACCAAACTGTGTAACACTTTTACATTTATACAATTCATAAATCACAATTGAAACATTGATCTCAACAAAATAGTTAAAAACTGACCACTAAATCATAATTTTCATTAACGGTGCATAGTACCTCATTTACAGCCCATATATTTACAAACATTGGCAAGCATCCTACAAGTTTATAGTATGCATATTCAATCTTAAGTTTTGATTTCACCAACCCCATAAACATGAACAAGGGATCTAAACTGTCTTTGCCCAACATCTTATTTTTTCTTGTTTTCCAAATAGCCAACTTGGCAATACCAAACACATAATTTAATAAAACCAAAGCATTTTTGTGACTAACTGAGTATTTTGGTCCACATATAAACAGTTGATAAGAAAAATCTTCACCTATGGCTGATGCCCAATGGGTTAAAACAGTGAACAAATTTCCCAGCCGTGCACATTGCACAAACAAATGAAAAACAGATTCACTTTCAGAACAAAAAGTACATCCCTCTGTTGCATTTGGATTGAGGTGCACCACATGTCTATTCGTTGCGCCATGAACTATTGTCCATTGCAAATCGCCTGTTCGTTTGTCAATTGGGCATTTTTACAATGACCGCCAACAGCCTTTGGGGGAGGCATTATCTCTAAAAATTCAGTCCATCTAGATAGTCACATATAATGCCGTCTTCTCAGCAGACTCAAAACTGCCCAGTTGAGGAGTATTGAAAGACAATATAAGGTTTTCCTTCTCCTGCCATTGTCCTGAATTAGCAGTTACCATTAAGTTAAATTAGATCGAGTAGATTTTATCCCAGTTCTCTCACTCAGATTGTCTACACTGATACTTAGAAGATGGCCCAATTTCACACATCCAGCTGTTATCAGTCGTGATGTCACATTTGTGCAGCATAAATGTCTAGAGGGTAAAAATGGATTAAAAAACAATGGTTCTTCAAAAAGCCAATGACCTGCACTCATTTCAACTGATCTTGACACACAAAATACTTTCCAAGCTTCCATCATAGACCTGTAGAAGGGGGTCAGATCTATTAAATTTGTTTAATTTAAGTCCATTAGGAACAAGTGTCTATCAATTGCCATATTTCCTGCCTTTCTTAACAATGCAACTGCTGTATTTAGCCAAGCAATATCATTGGTGTAAAGTAGTCTTTGAGCAGCTTGCAGGCAAAATGCCATAAGTCTAGATTTGATGTCCACAAGACTTTGCCCCCCTTCTTGAACTGGCAAAAAAAGAATAGCTGAACGAACCCAATGCTGTCCAGACCAGAAGAATGTCAATAGTTTCCTTTGGATTTCTTGAATTAATCCAGCAGGTGGCTGTAGCACAATAAATCTGTGCCACAAAGCAGAAGCAACTAAATTATTAGCAACTAAAACTCTCCCCATATAAGACATCTGTGGCAACAGCCATCTCCATTTCGACAGTCTGGTGAACACTCTCTCCAATGCTCCTTCCCAGTTCTGTTTTTGATACTCCTCAGATCCCAAAAACACACCCAAAATGTTTAATCCCCTTGTGTTCCAACTTAAACTACTGGGTAGTTTTGGAAACCTTTTTAAACCTCTATAACCTGCCCAAAAGGCTTCAGTCTTTTCCCAGTTTACTATGGCCGATGACGTCTTTTCATACATGTCAATTGTCTTAATTAAAACATCAATAACAATTTGATCATTGACAAAAATTGTGACATCATCAGCATAAGCAGTAACCGTAATGCTTGAAACCTGAGGCATAGTGGGTATTGAAAAGCCAGTTAAAGCTTTTCGTATATGAAGGAGAAAAGGTTCAATTGCAATACTGTACAATTGACCTGTTAAGGCACAGCCTTCTCTGATACCTCTTGAAACTGAAATGGGCCTGCTTAAGCCACCACCCAGCTTAACCATACAAGAAGCTCCATTATATAAAAGTTGTATCCATTTTATAATTTTTTTACCAAAACCAAAACTTTCAAGTAAATTAAAGAGGTAGTTATGGTCTACACGATCAAATGCTTTTTCTTGATCTAATGTTAATACTCCAATCTCTTCATTATATGTTTTACAAATATCCAAGACATCGCTCATCAAGAAAATATTGTCCATTATTGATCGGTTTGGGATACAGTAGGTTTGGTCTTAGTGGATTATGAAATGTAGATACTTCTTAAGTCTGTTATCAATACATTAAGATAGAAGTTTGTATTCTGTTGTAAACAAGGCGACAGGTCTCTAGTTTTTTAGGAGAGTTAAGTCTCCCTTTTTTGGTAAAAGAGACAATACAGCACATTGACATGAAGTTGGTAATAATCCATCTTTGTAACTTTAACAAAATACTCCAAAGAGGTCCATACCAATGCATTTCCAAAAATGTTTATAAAATTCAGAAGTCAGTCCATCAATGCCAGGAGAACGACAAGGTTTTAACTGTCCAACAGCATCACTGAGTTCATGAAAATAAATTTTATTTTCCAAAGCAGTCTTTGATTTACAGTCTATTTTTGGCAGATCTTGACACAGCTGTGCAGCACAATCAGAATCACATTCATCAGCCTTATATAGACAAGAATAAAAATCAACAGCATGACAACGCATTTCTGTAATATTGTTGGTTATTTTCCCATCATAGTTTGATCATTTCTTTGTAATGCAGCAGTTTCTATAGAATCTATGTCTTTTTCAAGTCTTTGAACTGTTTCTCTTTCTATGACAATGGAATGAATATGCAGTATATTGTGGACAATATGTTCTAATATGAATTTTGCCAACTTCCCACCACTGCTTTAAATTTTCAAAATCTGCCTTTTTGGTTCTCCATTTACAAAATGTTTGCAAAAAGATACATCTTGCAATAATTTAGCATTGAAATGCCAATATGAGGATTTTCTTGGTGAGTGTACCATATTAATTGAAATAAACACCAGGTGGTGATCGGAAAATCCCACAGGACAAATACAACAATCAATGATTCTAAGTGCTTTAAGTGGGACGGTACGCACCGGTACTCAGTACCGCCACTTCCAAAAATAGTTCTTGAGTGTACCGCCACCTCTCCGTGTGCCCAGAACCTGCTTTTAGCGTACCGGTACGTTCATTTGGACATCTGTTTTAATAGAGATTTAAATTTTTAGAGCCATGAGAAACTTTTCAGAGCGCCCTTCACAATGCAAGCTTCCTAATTCGTCCCACCGAGAGCAAAGACTACATTACCCATACACCCTTGAATTTCACAAGTTAAAAGCGCATGCGTCGCTTTCGCCGCTGTCAGTAACAACTCAACGTGGCCGGAGAGGGTGTGTGAAACGCGCATATACTCGGCTCGATAAAATTGCCAATACAGTGAACAACGCTTAATATGCTCTCCTGGCTTCAGACTCTGATTACTAAAAGAACATGGTCAGAATCAGATGACTCGCTAGCCGACACCCCACCAAGCCTGAATGATATCGCTATAGGTCAGACGCAAGCTAATGAAGTAATGCAGTAGCTCTTTCAGGTAGGGTAGAAATCTAAACTGTTGTCCCGAATCCCGAATCTGGCCCTAATTGTCCCGAAAATTATACAAAAGCAAAATCTTAAGTAGTTATTGTTTGATAAACATTAAAAACTGTCTGCGGAGGTTGAGTCGTCCTGCAACCAGCCACCGCCGGCTGCTCATTGGCTGCAGCATCTTTTTTCTTTTTAAAGTTTTAGAAAATAAGTGTATTCACACTGCTCAGGTCTCACCCACCACCACTCTCAAACTTATCCCATCATGCAGAGAGAGAGAGAGAGAGAGAGAGGACATACAGACAGGACCAAATCAATACCAATGGTTCCTGATACACTGAACTGAAACAATCTGTCTGTGCATGAACTTTCTGTTGCTTAATGATGTATGCACAGAGCTGGGTAGTAAATGATTACGTGTAATCTGGAGTAATCAAATTCCAAAAATCAAGTTCTTGTATTTAGAGCATTTAACATTTTATAATGCTCATAATGAGATAACATCTACTTTTTTATTTATCATATGATTACATATTCACAAATGTCATTAAATAATGACAATTTTTTTCCTCTCTTTAAAAATTTCCTTTCTAAAAATTAGACATGTGCCAGTATTTGGTAATGCAATATATCATGATAATAAATATGGACGATATTTATTGTTATCCTGGGCACTTCTAAATACCGTGAATAAGTATATATTACAAATTATTCAGAATTTGGAATGTATTTTAATAATTTTCCCATCAACTGGTCAAAATGCACAACGGGTTCGGTTTTAATTTATAAAATTTTACACGGGCTCAGGCCGGGCTCAGGCTTACACCCTGCTTTGCAAGGTAAATGAGCGGTCATGTGATATGTTTCAATTAGTGCAAGAAAGTACAGATGGTTCAGTGGTAGACTGATGGTCTTTGGAATGACGAGACTCGAGTTCGGGTCCCAGTCATTGCAGGTTTGTTTTTTTCGGGAAGTCGTGGCCTAGTGGTTCGAGAGTTTGACTCCTAACCCTAGGGTTGTGGGTTTGAATCTCGGGCCAGCATTATCATGACTTAGGTGCCCTTGAGCAAGGCACTGAACCCCAACTGCTCCCCAGGCGCCGCAGCATAAATGATGACCACTGCTCCAGGTGAGTGTGTGTGTGTTCACTGCTGTGTGCACTTTGTATGGGTTAAATGCAGAGGACGAATTCTGAGTATGGGTCACCATACTTGGCTGAATGTCACGTCATGTCGAAAGAAGCAAAAATGGATGCTGAGTAGGTGAAACGGAGGCTTGCCTCTGGCAATTATATTTTGGTTGAACCAGCAACTAAAGCAAAGTCTGAGCTGTGGAAAAGTTTTGACTGTGTTTATGAGAATAATGAGCCAGTGGGTTATATTGCTGGATACACCATCAGCGAGCGCAGGAATACAGTGGATTCAATCATTTTCCTCCACATAAACATGTAGGCATAGCCTAATCTCTGTGAGTAAAGTTTTTCAAATGATAACTAAATATTAATTGAGTCTTAAATGCATAATGTAGACAGAGTACATAGGCTAATGTTGGCATTATTCTTTTATTAAATGTCAGCTGCTAGTGGTGAAGCAAATCCAGAGGAGCCTTTATCTTAATTTCATTACTGGCAAAAACCTTAATATCTTAATTTAGAATTTATCGTAATTTAATTTAGTAAGAAATACTCTTTTTTTTTTTATTGGTGTGTTGGCCTATTTATAGGCTAAATGAGCCTAGGGCTGTTTAGAGTTCTGAGATGTTACAATGTTACAGAAGACTTATTTTATTTCTTTGTTCCAACTTCCAAGTGGCCTATAAGCCTACATTAGTCATGAATAAATTATGTTAAAACATGTACAGTATAAATGACTCATTCTTGACAAAAGGCAAAAGAGCTGTGTGCGCGCGCACATTTGAATAATGTCGGGCTGTAAACCGGTTAAGGGTTTTAAAAAGCTGTCAATCAAAATGTACTTGTCGGGCTCAATTTGTCGGGGTCGGGTCCAAAATGTCATGACTAAAAAAAGTCATGACAACTTTTTTAACTCAATTTCAATACCACGATAATACCGTATACCATGATAAAAGCATTAGCAATTAATCGCAACATGAAAATTTGATACCGGCATATCCCTGCTAAAAATGTATCTGCACCCATTTAGCTTTGACTGTGTTCACAACATAGAATGGCCATGTAAGTGTTATGTAAATACATTTGCAAACATACTTCAGAATGAAAAAAAAAAAAAGCACCTCTCAAGCAATTAAACAACGTATGAAACACATACTTATGCAAGTTACTAAACACTAAACACTGTTTAGCTGTGAAACACTTTCTTCATCACATCCTTCAGTAACTGTTGATTCTGGAAGTCTGAACAAAAAATATCAAAACCTGGAAGACTTGGGCATCCAATGTAATTTATGTTTTATATGTTTAATAATGTTTTTTCATGTAATGCAAGGATTCACCAATGTTTTTGTCAGCCAAACCTATTTGACATGATATTTACTTGAAAGATCTGTTCGATGTTGCTTAATGGTCACATTGATATTCAGATAATCAAATTGAATATATCTATTTTTAGTGTTGAAATTACTTATTTAATAATAATAATTTATTTTACATTTTTATGATTTAATTTATTACCAGGGTTTATTAACTCACAAACCCACTGCAGTTCTTACATTAAGTACAGTTTGGGAAACCCCGGTGTAATGTAATGTGTAATGCATTTTATGATGTTAATGTAAAAAAGAAAAAGGAATATATTTTCTTTCTATTTGATTCTTATATCCATATGGTACGTTTAATGGCAAGTGTAACACAAGTTAGATAAAATATAATCTAAAAGTAATTTAAAAAAAATGTCAGAAAACATTTTCTAAACGAGTAACCTAGATTATGTTACTAACTACGTACATTTCTCAACATGTAATGTGAAATCAGTAATTAATAAAATTTTGTTAAGTAATCTACCTAGTTCTGTGTATGTGCGGGCACATACTCGCATGAATACTGATGCTGTTTGTTTACAATGAAAAATGAGGTGTGTGCAGACCTTCATCAGCAGTTCCAGCGTCTAAAGCTCACAACATAAAAGTTACAATGGCTGATGATTTTAATGTGAAAGAGAATAACATGAAATCTTATGCACAACCATTCTTGTTCAAACCAGAATACTCAGACCTAGAACTGAGAGAGATGGAGGAAGCAGGGGCACAACAACAAGCCTCAGTGAGACTGAGGGCTTAGAGCTAGAATTGATCTGGATCACATGTCAGAAATCTTTAAAAAGTCTCTCGAATGGGATTGCAAATGGAAACATAATATTTTAAAAAATTGTTCCTGTATTGAGGATAAGCCCAGGTAAGTACATTTTTGATGAACAATAAAACACTAAATATGCAGTTGATGAATCACCAAGGACAATGGTTTCACCTAAAAACATTTGTGCTAAAGAAAAATAAAGTCACCTAAATTTCGGATGGCCTGAGGGTGAATAAATTAACAGCAATTTTTTTTGTCCCTTTACACTGTAAAAAGTGAAACATTGGATTAACTTAAAATTGAAGTAACCATTCACAATAAAGGTTTTACATTGACCTAATGTTCAGAAACCATTCTGTAGGGATGCAGATGGAATTTAGAAGTCTGTTTCTGACGCGTGCTTTACCTTGAATAAATCAAGTCATTGTCCAAAATAAAGTCAGATATGCCAATCCATTTATTGTCCATCTTGCATTGCAAATATCAAAATAAAACAAAGGAAAAATATAACTTAAACGTAACTTCGTTTCTTCATTAATAAACAAATATTTCATTTAAACAAACTGTTAAGAGGTACGATCACAGTTTCCTCTACCTTCATCACAGCACGGTCAAAAAATTTGTTTGACCTTCCATTGCGCACCTGTAATTCATCAGCGATTGGCTTAAATTTACTCAAAAATACTCATATGCCCTCTAGTGTCACAAACACAAATTACAATGAAATGGCTCCAACATACCTGCCACTAATTGTTAATGATGTAGGGCATAAACAATTAAAATCATATATTTACATAAGGAGCCAGTCAACAGTTCATTTTACATAAGTGAATTACCTTTTATTTCTTTTTTTTTTTTTTTTTTTTTTTTTTTTTTAAAGTCGGACCTCAAATGACTTACATGTCCTCTTCTGCATATGAATCGTCTCAAAGCATTTATGCAAGAATCAGTGTCCAACGAGTAAGCCTTCTCTAATTGGACTGACCTACTGGCCATGCATGTAAAGATTACGCCATAGCATTTCACACAAGTGCGACCTCTTTTTACATCAATTGGGCCAAAATAATATACTCCTACATTAGAAAATGGAGGTAGATCTGCAGTTACTCTTTCTGCGGGAAGTCAGCCATTTTTTGCTCTCCTAGCTTACCTTTGTGTGGTTTGCAGAAGGTACAGCTTGAAATATTTTTTCTGGCTGTTGCATTGGCGTGGGTAATCCAATATTTCTCTCTTAATTTATAGAGCATGTACTTTCTCCCACTATGGCCACTTTGCACATGAATATGCCTAAGAATCAGTTTGGAAATATGCTGATATTTATCTAAAATAACAGGATGTTTCCTTTCTTCAGGCATAGCAGTTTTGCATAACCTCCCACCGATTCTCAGAAATCCATCTTGTAGAATTGGACTTAATTTGTGAATAGAACTGTCTTTTCTGATTCCAGATCTTCCAGATTTCAGTGATGAAATCTCCATGCTAAACTTTTCCCATTGACAGAACTGAATAATAGCATTTTCCGCCTGGCAAAGGTCATCTGAAGACAAGCAATGTCCAACAAACAAAGCTTTGGTTTGTTGCAACCTTTGTTCCAAGTCATTGGAATTATTTAAAGTGATCAATTGTTTTCTTTGGCGACTTAATTCATGTAGAACTTTCTTTACTTTCAGGATCCATGCAACTGCTGTCTTGAGTATTTTCCAATCAGAAAAGTAATTGATCAGCTTATGGGTTGCATTTAGGGTGACCACCCGTCCCGCGTAGCGCGTGCGCGCACAGCGTTTGAAGCCCAATTCATGCGTCCCACAAATTGAGACTGTGTCACGCATATCAATGCTTGCTCCAAAAAAGTCGGTTGCTCTATATCCTCGAGCCCCAGGCAGCCAAACGAACATTACTTGACAGTTCAGCACGCTACTGTTGCCACACCCACTCCTCAGTTGAACTGCTGACTAGGTTGTTGTCAACTTTTTCGTTGTTGTCATGACAGCGCACGCACGTGCATACCAGACAAGGAACTTTTAGATGCACGCTTTCCAATTTGAAATATGGAGAAAGCGAGGCACCGCCATCATCAATTAAAAAAGAGAAGGTGTGTCCTGTTTCAAACTTTTTTTTTTCATGCGCCTGACTTTACTAACATGCAAGTTCACCATCCTTTCTCCCCTTCTCGTTCCGTGAACCTCTGGAGTTGTGTGTTTAGACTTTTTTTTTTTTTTACTGTTCCTGTGGTGTTGAGCAACTTCAATTCATTGTAATCCTATACTTTTATATTATAATTTATTTAAAGTGAATAAATTGTAATGAAAAATAAATTAAATTAAATAGCTAAAGTAAATCTTAAGTGGAAGTGCATCTGTCAGTTCTGTCATGAGCATAAATCAGCAAGTACACACGTTTAGGGGAATAGGGCATTATTAATATACCATGTAAGGTGGTATGTGGTGTCCTCAACACTTAGAACATTTGTTGAGAGCTCTTTCTTGAGTCCTGTATCATCATCAACAATGTATGATTCAATGTTTTTATTTGACCACTTAAGAACTGGTTCTCTTAAAAACTCTGGTCCATTTAACCATCTTTTGTTGGTTATGAGCTGCTGTACAGCCATTCCCCTGGATGCATCACCTGCAGGGTTTTGTGAAGTATGAATATACCTCCACTGTGTCACATCTGAAGCTTCTCTGATCGCAGAGATCCTATTCACCACAAAGCTACGGAATCTCTTGTTTTCATTCCTTATGTACTTCAGGACAGAGGTGCTATCAGTCCATAAACAAGAATTTTCCGGTTGAAGCTGAATTTGTTCTCTGAGCATTTTGTCAATGTGAATTGCTAGGATTGCAGCCGTCAACTCTAAAGGAGGAATGGTAACTGGTTTTAGAGGTGCCACTCTGGCTTTGCCAAGCAGAAAGGAAATGTGAACAACATTGTTACAATTCTGTAGCCTCAAGTAGGTCACAGATCCATATCCACTTCCAGTGGCATCTGAAAAATGGTGTAGTTGGGAACTAACCGTTTGTCCAAAATCCCCTGGCTTCAGACATCTTTCAACATTAAAAGTACTTAACTGATCCAAGTCAGCAATCCACTTAACCCACCTTTGTTCAAGAACTCATCATCCCAGTTATGGTTTGTTCTGCACAACTCCTGGAGGATAAGTTTGACTGGAAGTGTCAGTGGTGCAAGATATCCTAAAGGATCATACACTGAACTAATCACTGACAATATGCCACGTCTAGTTGGCATTCTTTCTTTGCAAACATTTTTTTAATTAAAGGTGTCAGTCTGAGTCCTAAGGCCCTTTCCACTGGTAGTTGGTCTCGATCCAAGTTGAGTTCATTAAGGTTCTTGGATCCGTCCTGTTCTGCAGTGCACTGCAAGACCTCACGGCTGTTACTGACCCACTGAGTTAGATAGAAGCCTCCTTTGTGACAAAGTGTGGTCAGGTCTTTGGCCATCTGAATTGCCTCATACTCTGTAGGTAAGCTTTTTAGGCAATCATCCATGTAGAAGTTTAAATGCACAGTTTCAATTACCTCTTCATTAAAGCAGTGCTGATTGTCTTTTGCAGTTCTCCTCAGAGCGAAACATGCACAACTTGGGGATGAAACTGCTCCAAATAAATGAACAGTCATTCTGAAGACAACAACATCTTGTGTTACATCTCCGCCTGGCCACCATAGGAAACGAAGAAAGTCTTTGTCTTCCTCTGCCACTCTGACCTGGTAAAACATTGCTCTGATGTCAGTCATGAAAGCAACACATTCTTGTCTGAACCTCAGAAGATCGCCCATTAAAGAGCTTGTCAGGTTTGGGCCCTGTAGAAGTTGACTGTTTAATGATGTGCCTTGGTATTTTGCTCCACAATCAAATACTACTTGTAATTTGCCTTTATGAGGGTGCACCATGATGTGGAATGTACCAAACCTTACCTTCACATCGATCCAACTGATGTTCTGGCACTTTCTCAGCATAGCCTTGGATAATCATATTGTTGAGAAAGTCTGCATATTCTTGTTGAAACTTTAAATTCCTTTCAAACTTTCTCTTTATCCCAACAAGACGCTGTTTGACAATGTTAAGATGGACACAACAATATCTTTGTTTTTGAAAGGCAGCTTTACACTGTAATGTCCATCTTTAAAGATCACAGAAATCTCCATGATTTCTATGAATTTTGCATCCTCTCGACATTTCCTCTTTGTCCTCTGACACCTTCTCATTGAAATCATGGTGGTATTGCTTTTCCAATAACAACTCCAAGGTTTCAACAGAGATCCTATTTACTTTAGCAATATTTTCTAAAGAGAACCATTAACGACCCACTCCAATAGGGTTCGTATGGCATAGGGACCAGCTCCCTGACTATTTACTGCTTCCCACGGCTCAAGTAATTTGGAGGCATTGGTACCTATCAACAACTCTACTTCAGCTTGAATCTGTGGAATGTGAATACCATCAAGATATGGCCATTTAGCTAGGTCTTCCTGACTGACCATGTTAGCTTGGTTTACAGGCATTTGCTTCTGTGTGTAAACTTCTGGTAACCCATAAAAATCTTTTCCAGAAAGACTTGAAATCTCCAAGTTGTTTACCACATAGCTTGAGACCGTTGTTTTGGGACTCATTGTAAGCAAGCAAATTTTTGTCTTTTGTCCATTCAGGTGAAGCTTCTTCATCAAACTTTCAGAACAGAAAGTAGAGGTACTGCCTGTGTCCAAAAATGCATAGGTTGCATTGCCCATTGCAGACTTTACTTGGACTGGAAGGATAGGTAATATACCACTGCTACCCCCGGCCCCTATATGACCACATGTTTGGGCAGATACAAGCGTGTTGTTGATAGTTGGTCCTACATACTGCTCATTGGTTGTGTTGACAGCTTTATTAACTTTGAACTCTTTAAAATGAATGTGAAGAACACTGGGGTGTTTTTGGTTGCACACTTTGCAAGTCAAGCACCTTTTACACTCTTTGCTCAGGTGTCCAACATGTAAGCAAACAAAACAGACAGCTTTTTCCTTTATAAAGTTGATCTTTTCCCTATGTTTCTTCTTTTCAAACTCTACATTGCTCCAAAGAATGATTTTGTAAACTGAACAAACAGGTGGTGGAGATACACTTGAACCGGCTGATTGACTGTTCAGCATTTGCCTTTTGGATTTCACCAACAAGGGTTTTGTCAATGTTGGTGACACTGGTAGCAAAACTGTCCCCTTTCAACTTAGGCTTTGACTGGGATTGTGATTTCCATTTGTAGACATCTTTGGGTTTACCAATTGTTCTTATCTCTACATTTTGAATGGACCCAAATACTGGATCGGTAATGATTTTAATTTGGTATTCAATGAAGTTGACAACATCACTAAATTTGGCTCTTCGTTTCTGTCGTTCCATGATATCACAAGCAGTTGTTCTCCATTTTTCTCTGTTTAAATGGAAGCTTTAAAATTACTGCTCTCATATTTGTTGGCATGTCTAGTTCTTGCATGTACTGTAGATCTGCCATTTCATTGCAACAACCACATAAAAAAAGTGCATAATCTTGAAGAGCTGTAATATCTTCGTACCAGATCATAGGCCATCCAAGCACTTTTTCCATATATGCAGCAGAAACAACTGCTGTTTAAGCATAGCTTTAGCTGTATCATAACCTCTTTCAGGTGCCATATTCATTTAGCTTCGAACTATTTCTCTTGGGCGCCCTCTTGTTTACCTTTCAAGAAAGTACAAGCAGTCACCCTTGTTATTATTTTTTCCTCCACACAATGTTTAAAAGCTTTGGTAAACAAACTGAATTGCAATGGATCCCCTTCAAATCTCACGTGGTGGCAAGTGTTGAGACTTTTGCTGCTGTATTAGCAGTTCTGTTTTTTTATTGATGTTTTGAAGCATATTCTGTGTGAAACCAAACCTTCCACCATCTACTGAAGATTTTTGAAGGCTGCGATTTTTACATCGATATCCATTTGTTCCTTACGTTTCTCCTACATTTCCAACTGTTGCTCAATATCATGCTTCGCTTTTAAAGACTTTGCTTGAGTGACAAGAGCAGCCTTTTTTGCTTCAAGCTGAATGCGTGAAAGTTGCACAGAGGCATTGGATTTGCTGGAGCGAGAACTGTGGTGGCTACTTTTGTGGCTTGAAGTGCGACTGCTGACCCTTGTTTCTACATTTGAAACGCTATCACTGGGTTCAATTTCTCTGGCAGAATGATCACATTCCTCCTGTAGCTTATCCAACCATTTATTTACCACAGTGCTGAATTCCGCAACCCATAACAATTTTGCTTTAAACCAGGTTTCATGACTGTCTTTCTCTTCAACAGGCAATAAAACAATCAGAGACTTGTGTGCTTCTTTTGCTTCTTTGCATTGTGTTGTAAACTTTTCAAACATACTTTTGACCTCATTTTCATTTTCTCTGTTACCCATAAACCCTTGTATAGTCTTTTTCAGTTGGGATGCTTTGTAAAATTTTGACTTTCTTTGTTTTTGTAACATATCTAGTTTTGCCATTAACCCTTTGCACTAAGCTTAACCTCTCATTTTCTTACGGATGATTCAACATTTCTCCCACTGCATTCTGAGTTTGAGCCTCATCATGCTCGATTTCAGAACTATGAAACTCCTTTTCATCTGCCATTTTTAAACCTTTAAATACTCACTGCATATTTACATAAACATCACCTCAGACATCATAAACATGGGTAAATAATTATTTCAAGAAACAGTTCATAGTTTCACAAACACCCTTTTTTAACCCACCAATGCATTGGATTTTGTTTGTTTGTTTTGTGCGCACAATTGTTTTTTATGGCCATTTACAGTGGCGTAGCAAGTCAGTCCTGGGCCCATATGCAAAAAAAACCTTAACTTAAGAACAACTTTGAGTGGGATGCCAGGTGTGGAAAAAAAAAAAAAAAAAAACGTTTTAAACTACTGATCTTGGCACGGCGGCCCAAAATGTAAAAACATAAAACGACTCAGTCATTTTGGCATGGCGGCCAAAAATGTTACAACACAAAACTACTCACTCATTTTAGTTGCATTTTAGTTGCACTTGGCCTGTCTTTCGGCAAGTTCATCCACGATGAACGTGGTGTTTAATTCACGGCTTCGTGCATTCTCGATGGAAAGAATTGCCGGTCTCGATAGTCTGTTTTGCGACATGGTTCTCCGCAAATAATTTTTTATTAGTTTCATTTTTGAAAATGAGCGCTCCGCTGAAGCAACAGTAACAGGGATGGTAAGTAGGGATGTGCCGATACCGAGTCCCGATCCGATACTTCTGTAATACATAAAAAAAGAATAAAAAAGAGTGAAAAAAACAGATCCAGGATGTTCAATAAATTACATTTTGAAACTAGACTATTGCAGACTATCTTGTCTCTTTGAGTTTGAATCTATATTCACACCAAAACAAAGTGATGTCATGCTGTCAAGTGATGTCTTGCTGTTTCTGTGTGGAGTCAAAATGGTCTAGCTCTGTGCCACGCATAACTAAAGATTTGTTAAAAATTAATGAGAATATATATATATATATATATCTGAGTGCTGATCGGGAGGTAACGTCCGATTCCGATCAAGACTGAAACCACGCGATCGGGCCTGATTTCCGATCACGTGTTCGGATCTGGACATCCCTAATGGTAAGAAAGAGAAATAAAACGGTGCACATGTCACTGAAGCTAGATGTGATAGAATTGTTTTCAACAATCAAAACAACAATTGGCCAGATCTTGAACTGTTTTCATCCCAGAGATTTGTCTTTTAAAGGCGGCACAGAATGCAATCAATTGTTGTGGAAGGGCTGGAGACAAGTCTTGGTTGTATCTCTCCACTAACCTCTGTGCCCCTTCGTATATCGCATTCTTCTCCTCAGTTGCAAGTATACGTGGCTGGATCACTCTAAACAAATCTGCAAGTGATCGCAAAGCTGAAAATCGCTGACTCAGCTGGGAAATTATAATGTCTAGGCAAGCGTTAAAAACATTTACCTTTAAGTAACTTTCAGCATCAGCCAAACGTTCATCCTGATATAGGCAAGGCAAGGCAAGTTTATTTATATAGCACATTTCGTACACAATGGCAATTCAAAGTGCTTTACATAAAAGAAAGTAAAATAATCATGAAGAAAAATAATAACAAAAATAAGACAAGCAATTTTAAAACTTTTAAAATGATTAAAACATTTAAAAACAGTTAGAAAATGATTTTACATAAAAAAAAAAAAAAAAAAATAGTGAAAATATAGTGCAATCAGTTCGGACATTGCACAGTGCTCATTCAATAAATGCACAGCTAAACAGATGGGTTTTGAGTCTAGATTTAAATGTGACTAGTGTTTTAGCACATCGGATCTCTTCTGGAAGCTGATTCTAACTGTGGGCAGCATAGTAACTAAAGGCGGACTCCCCTTGTTTTGTGTGAACCCTTGGTATTTCTAACTGACTCGATCCTAATGATCTGAGTGCTCTGTTAGGTTTATATTCAGTGAACATATCTGCAATATATTTCGGTCCTAGGTCATTTAGTGACTTATATACGAGTAAAAGTACTTTAAAATCGATCCTAAATGTAACTGGAAGCCAGTGTAAGGACCTGAGGACTGGTGTGATATGCTCAAGTTTGCTGGTTCTAGTCAGAATCCTGGCAGCAGCGTTCTGGATGAGCTGCAGCTGTCTAATGGTCTTTTTGGGAAGGCCAGTGAGGAGCCCATTACAATAGTCCACCCTGCTGGTGATAAAGGCATGAACAAGTTTCTCCAAGTCTTGACTGGAAACAAAACATCTAATTCTTGCAATGTTTTTTAAATGATAGTATGATGATTTAGTTACTGCTCTGACATGACTACTGAAACTAAGGTCTGTCTCCAGAATCACACCAAGATTCCTGACTTGAATTTTAGTTGTTTGACCCCTAGAGTCAAGGTATGCATTCACCTTGAACACTTCATCTTTGTTTCCAAATGCAATGACTTCAGTTTTTTCCTTGTTTAACTGAAGAAAGTTGTGGCACATCCAACTATTAATTTCATCAATGCATTGGCAGAGGGAGTCAATGGGGCTGTAGTCATTTGGAGATAAGGCTAGGTAAATCTGGGTATCATCAGCATAGCTGTGATAGGCAATTTGGTTCTTTCTCATTATTTGACTTAGTGGAAGCATATACAGGCTAAACAAGAGCGGTGCAAGAATTGACCCTTGTGGGACTCCGCATGTCATGGACGTCCACTTAGACTTATGCTCTCCTAGACTCACATAATAGCCTCTCCCTTCTAAGTATGATCTGAACCATTTGAGTACCATCCCAGAAAGCCCAACCCAGTTTTCCAGTCTCTCTAGTAGTATGTTATGATCGACAGTGTCAAATGTAGCACTGAGATCTAGCAATACCAGCACCGATATTTTGCCAGAGTCACAATTTAAGCGAATATCATTTATTATCTTAATGAGTGCTGTCTCTGTGCTGTGATGCGGTCGGAAACCAGATTGAAAATTGTCTAGGTATCCATTTGAGTTTAGGTATTTGTTCAGCTGATTAAAAACTACCTTTTCTATAATTTTGCCTATAAAAGGAAGATTAGATATTGGTCTAAAATTGCTCAAAATTGTGTTATCAAGATTGGTCTTTTTCAGGAGGGGCTTTACAACTGCAGTTTTTAGGGAGTTTGAAAATGTCCCAGAAAGAAGTGAAGCATTCACCACTTCTAAGAGATCTGCTTTTAAGCAGTCAAGCACACTTTTGAAAAAAGATGTGGGAAGTGTGTCAAGACAACAGGTTGACGATTTTAGGTGCTGCACTATGTCTTCCAGAATTTTGCTATCAATTGTTTCAAAAATAGACATAGTATCTTTTTGATATTTTGGCCGAATCTGTCTGACCTCTGCATTACTTGAGGATGTGCTAATCGCCTTCCTGATATTGATGATCTTCTCAGAAAAGAAAGAAGCAAACTCATTACATTTGCTGTCTGAGAGCATATCACTGGGAATCTGACTTGGGGGGTTTGTCAGTCTCTCAACAGTGGCAAAAAGAGTATGAGTGTTATTTAAGTTACTGTTTATAAGGTTTGAGAAGAAGTTCTGTCTAGCTGTGGCTAGTTTCACATTAAAAGCATGAAGGATGTCTTTATAGATGCTATAGTGAATTTCAAGCTTCGTCTTTCTCCACATCCGCTCGGCTTTTCTGCATTGTCTTTTCATAGTTTGAACTGCTGTTGATCTTCTCCAAACTGATTTCTGTCTGTTTGTTTTCTTACTGACTATTATTGGAGCAATATCATCAATAACATTCTTAACTTTTGAGTTAAAGGAATCAAGGAGAATATCAACAGAGTCTGCAGAAATGCTTGGTGTTAAAGATATAGCCTCCATAAATAGTACACTTGTGTTCTCGTTTATGCATCTCCTTCTGACGGAGACAGATCTAGATTCAGTGGTAGCAGAGATCAATATATCAAAGAAAATACAGAAGTGATCAGATAGTGCTATGTCCTTAATAACAATGGATGAAATGTTTAGACCCCTACTGATGATTAGATCCAGAGTGTGTCCACCTTTGTGTGTGGGTCCATGCACATGCTGAATCAGGTCAAAAGTGTTTAGAACCGTTATCATTTCTTTTGTAGTTTTGTTTTCTGCATTATCTATGTGAATATTAAAATTGCAAAGCAGTCAAACTCTGAGGAAATCATTGATAACATTTCTGTGACCTCTTCAACAAAGGCTGGAGAGTATTTTGGAGGCCTGTAAATAATAATAAACAGAATGCGTGGGGCACCTTTCAGCACAATCCCTAGATATTCAAAAGACAAGTACTGACCAAATGACACTTGCTTGCATTGATAGACATCTTTAAATATAGCAGCTTCACCCCCACCTCTCCTAACAGTCCTGCAAACACTCATGTAAGTGGAGTTAGGAGGGGCTGCTTCATTTAGGATTGTTGCACTGCAGCTGTCTTCTAGCCATGTTTCATTTAGAAACATAAAATCCAGATTGTTTGTGGTTATAAAGTCATTGATTAGAAATTATTTATTTTTTAGTGAGCGAATGTTTAAAAGTGCTAACTTGATGGCAGTGCTTTGTGTCTTTTCATCAATCTTAGTTTGATGCATAATAGGAAGCAGATTAGATGAGTTTGCCCTTCAGCTTGAGATGGCCTTAGACTTTCTATCACGTGATAAAACTGAAATAGAGAAAGCTACAGGCACACTGGGTTCCCGCTTGTTCAGTAGGCATTTGTCAATGTTGCTGCTATTATAGCGGGGACCCGACACATATCACTGAGAGCTGCTATCAGTTGTTTTTGGTTCACCTTCAGCAGATAGAGGGTTTGGGCCCTGGCGTTGTGGCAGCGGTCGGAGAGCTCTCATAGGAACAGGGCCCACAGGCTTTGGTGGTTGGGGGGCCCGCCGTTTTTTTGTTGATATCTGCGGGCTAGCAGCGAATGAGTGAGATAGTTTAGTCCCAACATACACCAATTCCTCCATTTTCTGTGAGAAGCACAGAAGTGGAGATGCTGGAGAGAGGGATAATGTGTCTGGTGAGATGGGCTGTGTATCTGGTGTTTCCGGTGGCTGTGATGTGTTGTCCTCGCTTCCCTGGCTGTTTTCCAGAAAGTCGTACTTGGGTGGTGAATCTTGTAGCTGTTTTGATACATCACAGTCAGTCTGTGAGGAACTCTGTAGGCAGGGCTCAGCAGGGATAGTGTCTATCAGCAGTGATTGTTTTGGCTGCGTGGTGTTATCAGTGTCCTTGTGGGATATGTCAACCACATGATGACTTGGACCCGGTGTGTGTCTGCTGAATGGATTGACACACTCTGCTGAAGGATGACAGAGGGAAAAGTAGATATTGTCCTTAAGCACTCTGGCACCAAGTTTGTTTGGGTGGAGGCCATCCGGTTTAAACAATTGTCTATGGCCCCAGAAAAGATTAAAGTTGTCGATGAAATTGACTCCTTTTATATTACAAGATCTTTGTAGCCATGTGTTCAGCCCAAGCATCCGTGAAAACATTTGTTCCCCTTGCTGGGAGTGGTCCACTGATGAACGACTGAACTTTGAGTCTTCGAAGTGTTTCAAAGAGTTCACTGAAGTCCTTCTTAAGGAGTTCTGACTGCTCTTTCCAAATATCATTCTTCCCCACATGGATGATGATTTGATTTTGCAGTCTTGTGCTTCATCAGAATGTTCTGAAGTTCCTTGTTCACATCAGAGACTGTTGCTTGAGGAAGGCAGCATGTTGTTGTAGTCCTGCTACGGATGTTTCTGATAACAGAGTCACCCACTATCAGAGTCCTTGGCTCGGCTGCGCTCTGAGCTGAAAGCCGCTGTCTGCTCATCCTTGAGCGCCTGTTAGTAGCGGTGTTAACTGCTGGCTGATCAGATCCATGTTTAAATACATTTGGGGATTCCTCACCCACGTTCATTAATGCTTCAAATCTGTTCTCCAGATGTATAGGGGGTGGTTGAATGCCAGTATTCACAAGCCTTGTCATAGTCGAATCTGGCGTAGAGGAAGCTATGGCAGCAATACGAGAAACTCGTGACAATCTGATGTCTTGTGTTCCTTTGGGTCTTGCTCCCTGTTTGTGCCATCGATTAGTGTGGCGATCAGTTTCGGCTTGTTCCTCTACACTTGGTATAAACTGTTGAGATTCAGGAGATTCATGGGACTCACCGGCTGTATGCTGAGGGGGTCCATGACGACTGTCTGCTAAGTGTTCCGTCTGTTTTGGAAGTCCAGAAAGTAACTTTGTTTCAAGAATCACAATCCTTTGTAGAAGTTTGCAGCAGTTCATGCAACAAGTAGATCCAACAGGAGGCATTTTCTCTCTCTTCTGTTTGAATGTAGGCAGTTGTTTTCCTGTCTCCTGAATGTTAGCTGTTCGCAGTGGGAGACAAAGTCTTCTTTTTGTAGTATTATTCCAGTCCCAATGTTTTTAGTTTTAGCGTTTGTGCCAAAAATCTGTTGTTTGAGCACTGTGCTGATCTGCTGAAGTAAAAATCTTAGAAAAATCAGAGAAAAGTAGAAAATAAGAAGCAAAGCGCAGAGCAGTAAGCTAGAACGTCCGAACGGTAGCAAAGCCGGAAGTTATAATTCATATAATTCATCGAAATGGCGCTTTGCTCTTCTAATTCTTTCCTTTTCAAAGCCGAAAAGCCAGATAATGACTTGTTCACGATAATGACAAACTGCTTTGATTTGAACTCTCTCACAACAGGCACGGAAGAGAAGACAATGCTGAATAAAGTCGTAGTTTTTGCTATTTTTGGACCAAAATGTATTGTCAATGCTTCAAAATATTCTAACTGACCCTCTGATGTCTATCCCTTTAAATGTACTCAAAAATACTCATATGCCCTCTAGTGTCACAAACACAAATTACAATGAGATGGCTCCAGCACATTCAGTTCAAACTAATTTTCTGCATTTCATGCGAATTCTTTTCTGAATTTGGTGTAAATCAATATTTTTAATTGGCTTAAATTAAAACAAAATGTTTTTTAACAGACTTGATTTCCTGCAAACTCTTTTCTGAATTTGGTGTAAATCAATATTTTAAATTGGCTTAAAAAAAAGAGACTTCAAACTGAAATATGTATTCATTTCAAGTAATATAAAAGGCTTCAGAATGGGCATAATCTAAAAATTCTTAATTCTCTCAATATATTAAATGAGTCAGATCAAACTTTATTTTAAAGATTTATTAAAATTTGTATGAAAATCACGGTTTTTAAGATTATACTTTTTGGGGGGGCAAAACAAACATTGTTTTACAAATACAAATGTAATTCTGAGAGAGATCAAGTGATCAGTTCATTTCAAGTTGAATTTAATATATAGCAGTAATTAAATGTGAATATAAATAAATTATACAAGAACAAATAAGACAAAGAATAAAAAATAAGAACAAATACCTAAAAACAACTGGACTGCTTCTCTGCTTCAGGAATTCACATTTTTGGCAGAAGAAATAAATGTAAATCAAATACAAAACATAGATATTGCCACATCCAATAAACAACAAACAACTACTTAACTACTAATATGATGTAGTGGAGACTGGGGTGAAAGCATTACTGCCATCCTGTGTTCATCAAAGCATTGAAATGAAGGTTGTCAGTCAGTCATTGACTATGCAGCAGAGTGCAGAGGCGTCATATTTTCGGGGTCATTTTTCTTGTGTCAAGTTCCATTAAAACTTTCTGAAAAAAAAACTCAAGTGAATTTCAGTTCTTTTGGATACTCAAGGTTTAGCACATATGTCAGTCCAAATAGCATTGCTACAGCAGCTGCAGTTGAGGGCACGTTACTCTATGGCAGGGATCCTCAAATCTGGACCTCTAGATCCACTTTCCTGCCGAGTTTGGCTCTAACCTTAATCAAACACACCTGAGCATGCTAATCAATGTCTTTGGGATCATTAGAAAATCACAGGCAGGTGGTTTTGATCAGGGTTGGAGCCAAACTCTGCAGTGCATTGGACGTCCAGGGCAAGATTTGAGGAAGGGGGCTCTATGGACTCAATGAGAACCCTGGTGTCTGTCTCACTGATTAAGACGGCCATTGTTTGCTCCAGTCCATCACCTGGCATATCCTGGTGAGACAATACATAGTAATGAATAAAGAGTGCCGACCAGACCCAGTTGATTGTGTGAGAGACAAGTTCCATTGCTAGCCAGCTATAATTTCACAGACTAGATGATGAAAAGAAAGTTAATCAAAACAGTAGAGGCAAAACTTTGAATTAAATTGCAGCCAAGGATAGTGAATATTTCAAACGATAGTCTGACCTAAAACAGCAGAAGCTTACTGTCGAATTTAATGTTCGACAGTAAAGGAAAAAAGTTTGTCTATTCTGAAGTGTATGTCAATATCTGTTTTCAAATGTATGACACACCTGCTCGTTGCATGTGTATGTGTGAGACACCAGTTGTGTGTGTGTCTGCTTGTGTATGAGAGACTACTGCTTGCACAGCTCGTTCTGAACCAAGCATGTAGCCAAATACCAATGTCCTCCCTGAAACATAATTGTCATGAATCAACTTTGTGACATGCTGACTGACGCGTGTGTGTCTTAAACTCTCTCTTTCTGTGTGTGTGGGATAAAAAATGTGAATATAGTCAAAAAGTTAATACATTTCAATAATTCAAGGTAAAAAGTGAAAACTTGTATATTACATTGATCCATTACACAAAGTGAAATATTTCAAGTAAATATTTGTGTAAATTTTGATGGTTGTGGCTTACAGACACTCAAAACCCCAAATTCAGTATCTCAGAAAATCTGCAAAGGAGGCCAAAATACTCAACCATGTATTTAGTGCATATACGTGAACATAGCTATAAGCTGCAATCAACAGAAGTAGCACAAATAATTGCGTGAAATATTTCACTTTGTGTAATGTATATAATGAATACATATAATGCATGAGTTGCACTTTTTTTGTAACTTAGTTTGTAACGCCATTCTAATTTTTTTAGCCCTACGAGTATGTATGCGTGGATGGCTGAGCAATGTACGTACCTGAATTTCCTTGATGAAATGGTGAACAAATTCACCAATGTAGATGATTAAACATTTAAGAACGGATTCCCTCCTTTTCTTGATGTCCACGACCTGAACAAAATGCATTAATTAACATAAAAAATATAATTATTGGCAGATGCACGTGCTATAACATTTCTCCCCGAAAAGGTTGGAAGTTAAAATAGATTGAATGGAGGATTTTAACTGTAATAAGATAACAAGCCTCCTCCGACTTCTGCTCCGTTCGGTCTCTTCCAGAACTTTCTCTCGAGTTTTCATCTGTGAGCATACGCAAACCATGCATAATCTAATAAAAGTCGTTTGATTGAATGTATAATTTGAATTTCATTGTTATGTTATAATTTTATATTGTATCAGTCTTAGAAAATGGATTGAAAGACACATACAAATTACAAAATGTAATTTTACCTAACAATCTAATAATTTTAGGCTATTGGAAGGAAAAAAATATATATCATGAAATACAGCAATGTTTTACTTTTTACAGTGTAATCTCCAATTTTAACACTTGAATGTGAAGCTTGTGCCTTTAACCACATGATATTAACACATGTGTACATGCATTATTTTCAGGTGCTGAATGTTCAGATGATCAGGAGAGTTTGAGGATTGTGCTGATTGGGAGAACAGGAAATGGAAAGAGTGCAACAGGAAACACTATTCTGGGAAGAAATGAGTTTGAGAGTAAAGCGAGCACAGATTCAGTGACGACTGACTGTAAGAAGGGAGTTGGTGAAGTTGACGGTCGATCAGTAGCTGTGGTTGATACTCCAGGACTCTTTGACAAATCACTTTCAAATGAACTAGCGGTGGATGAAATAGTGAAATGTGTTTCACTCTCATCTCCTGGACCTCATGTGTTTGTCATTGTGTTGAGTGTGGGAAGATTTATACAGGTAGAAGCAGACACTGTGGATCAGATAATAAAGATCTTTGGTCCAAAATCTGCTCAGTTCAGCATCGTTCTGTTCACAAGAGGAGACGATCTTGAGGGTGAATCTGTAGAGGATTATGTGAAGAGAAGTACAAATGCAGAACTGAAGAAACTGATCAGTGATTGTGGAAACAGATTCCTGTCTTTCAATAACAGAGAAAAACAAGACAAAACTCAAGTGACCCGACTGTTAAACATGATAGAAGAGGTGAAGAACAGTAATCAGGGTCGATACTTCACTAACAGCATGTTTGAGGAGGCAGAGATGTCCATTAAGAAGAGAATGGAGGGAATACTAAAAGAGAGAGAAAGAGAAGTTCAGATTCAAAGAGAAGAATTAGAAGCCAAATATGAGCTGGGCATGAAAAACATGATGAAGAGACTCGAGGAAGAGAAACAAAGAGCAGATGAGGAGAGAATGAAGATGGAGAATAAATTCAGAGAAAAAGAGGAACAACTCAGAAAAGAGTCTGAAGAAAAAGAAAAAATTGAACAAATGAAAAAAGAGAAGGAAAACCAGAAACGATCAGAAGAAGAAAAACAGCGAAGAGCTGAATATATAAAAAAAATTGTAGAAATGAAGAGAGAGATTGAAAACCAGAGATCACAGTATGAAAAACAGCAAAAAGAAAGAGAAGTAGAAGATAGAACGAGAGAAGAGAGATACAGACGAGATCAAGAAAAAATGAAAAAAGAACAAGAACGTGTTATAACAGAGTTAAAGATGAAAGAAGAAAAAGTAATGAAAAAGAGAGATTTAGAGGAAAAAAGGAAAAAAGAAGAAGAAGAGAAAGAGAGACAAGAATGGGTGAGAAAAATAAAAGAGGCTGAAAATGACAGAAAAGAGACTCAAGAAGAAATTAAACGACAGCAGAGAGAATGGGAGGATGAAAAGGAAAGACAGATGAGAGAACGAGAGGAAGAGGAAAGAAAGAGAAAAGAGAAACATGAGGAACAACTGAGAGAAAAACAAGAAGAACTGGAGACAATGAGAAAGAAATTTGAAAAAGAGAGAGAAGAAAGAAAGATGATAGAGAAAGAGAGACAGAAAGAAAAAAGAGAAAGAGAAGATAAAGAGAAAGAATATAAAGAAAAGAAAACTGAAATGAATAAACATTATGAACAACTAGAGCGAAAGAGAAGAGAGGAGTGGGAGAGAGTGAAACGAGAAGATGATGAGAGACAAGAAGAAGAGAGAAAGAGATGGAAAAAAATGATTGAAGATCTGAAACAAGAACAAGAAGAAGAGATGAAGAGAAGAGAAAGAGAGAGAAAAGAAAGAGAAAAGAAAGAAAGAGATGAAATGAAACAGAATTTTGATGCAGAAATAAAACAGATAAAGAGGAAACATGAAGATGAAGCCAGAAAACAAGCAGAAGAACTGCATGATTTAAGAGAGAGAAAAGAGCAACACGTTCAGGAGCTCCAAAAGATACTGGAAGAACGTCAGAAACAACAAGAATTAATGGAAAAACTCTTTCAGCACCTGAACGAGCAGAAACGAGAAAAAATGAAAGAGCTCCAACAAGAAGTTGAAAAACTGAAAAATAATCCAAACTGTGCCATTATGTGATTGATTTCAGTGCATACAGATGAGTGCCAACAACATTAATGCTTCCGTTATAGTTTCTGTATTTACTTCGAGTACCTTAAGCTTTTCAATAAGAATTGCTTTGCTGACAAAATGAAAAAAGGTCAAAACATTTACAAAAAGTCATTCTGTTATTCTGATACTGTTTTGAAGCATTTCATTGGCATTTTCACATTGCTTGCATACTTCAGTATTAAATAAAAGTGTCAAAAACGGCAATATTCTTCTACCCCCTTCTACATCTAAAACTAACAACAGACATTTTGTTCCTTTCCACCTTAAAGGGGGGGTGAAATGCTCGTTTTCACTCAATATCCTGTTAATCTTGAGTATCTATAGAGTAGTACTGCATCCTTCATAACTCCAAAAAGTCTTTAGTTTTATTATATTCATAAGAGAAAGATAGTCTGTACCGATTTTTCCCGGAAAAACACGAGCGGCTGGAGGCGTGACGTGTGGGCGGAGCTAAAGAATCACGAGCGCGAGTAGGCTTTTGCGTTGAGAGCGTTTTGAAGCTGTGACATTACCGTGAGGAAAAAACCATCATCCCAAACAAACCATGGCTAACAGTCAGATTCAGCGTATATTTATGATCCAGAATCAGATCCAGAGGCTGAAATTTAACAAGAGCAGCATCAGCAACAACGTCTCTATGTGGTATGTAACGTACTGAAACTGTATATATTTGCTTAGCGGTTTTGGAAAATGACTAAGTTCCACTTTATGTCGTCTTTTTTTTTTAAGCTGTACATGTGGAAAGTGCAGTTTGATGACAACATCGCATGTTGTTTACTTGATATGCTTACACGCCGATAGCTAAGTTAACAACACAGAGATATTTGAAGCAGTTTTACTCACCGCCTGCGGTTCCAACACACAATCGTGACCCTTTTTCGTTGGGACTGCATTATCCTTAAGAAATAAACGATGTGCAAATCCGGCGTCAAACTGGGCCTTGTTTGTAAAACAAGCATCTTCGAAATGCAGGGAACAAACAAAAACACTTGCACAACTCCGTTGATGCTCTGTAAAAATAAACTCCATCCACTGGTCCCTTAATGCTGTTTTTTTTTTTTTTGGTAATCTGTGCAGGGTTGTCTTGCCCTGGCAACCAAAAACACACTTCTTTTGTGACATTTCGCTCTCGCTCTGATCAGTGAATGTCTCTGCTCTGATCAGTGAAGTCTGTTGTGCTCTCAGTGCTCTGCTATACGGGAGCGCGCGCTCTTCCGGCAGAAGTGCCTTAGGACCCATATAAGGAGATTCCGCTCCATCTAACGTCACACAGAGCCATACTCGAAAAAAACTTTCCGAAACTTGTGACAAACCGGAAGGAGTATTTTTGGAACAGAAATACTCCTTCAAACGTACAACATAATTTTTGAAACTTTGTCCATGTTTAGCATGGGAATCCAACTCTTTAACAGTGTAAAAAATTCAGTATGCATGAAATAGCATTTCACCCCCCCTTTAAACATTGCATCCCTGACATTAGCATCCCTTATTATGAGATTTTTTAAAGGACACCAAACAGTTTATAGAATACCTGAAAATGATCACTATTTACTTTGTTAGTGCACATTGCTAGTCTTGTAATGAACAAATAATCCATACAAGTTAATCCAGAGAACAATAAACAAATGATTATATATATATATATATATATATATATATATATATATATATATATATATATATATATATATAAATATATATATTCATTTGTTTATTTTATGGATATATTTATATATAAAATAGTTAACTAATTAATGTGTTAGTCTATCATCAAAATCATGCAATGGCAAATCTTTTCTGATGATGTCAATTTGATGGTTTTTGTAGAGTATCCTTAAGAAATTTCCTCTAATTGTTAGTTTGGTGGCAGCGAGAGATGGAGAGGAGGAGCACTAAAATTAAACCCTGTTGAAAACCCTCATTTCAGTTGAAAATAGGTCACAATGCTCAGTCAGCAGCAACTTCTTGTTCACACAGACTTTGACTGACTCTATTGTGAGTTTAAAAGAACAGTTCACCCAACAAAAAGAAAAAAAGAAAGACAATTATGCAAATGTGCTCATCCTCAGATCATCCAAGATGTAAATGAGTTTGTTTCTTCATCAGATTTAGAGAAATGTACCATTACATCACTTGCTCAACAATGGATGCTGAGTCAAAATGAGAGTCCAAACAGCTGATAAAAACATCACAATAATCCACATCACTCCAGTCCATCAGTGAACATCTGGAGAAGACAAAGGCTGCGTGTTTGCAAGAAACAAATTCATTCATAAGATCATAATCCATAATATTGCTTTCTCCATTGAAAAAGTTCAGACTTTTTCCATTTTGGGCAAACTATTCCTTTAAGTGGCTTTTTATTGGTTTACATCTCTGTTTTCTTAAAAGGTTAGTTCACCCAAAAATGAAAATTAGACCATTAATTAATCACCGTCAAGGCATCCTAGGCGTATTTTTACATTCACCTATTTTGACTTGAATTTTGGGATCTAGCATAAAAACACTGGATGGAAACATCTTGTAATATAAAAGGAGTGAATTTTATTGACAACTTTAATCTTTTCTGGGGCCATAGACAATTGTTTAAACCGGATGGCCTCCACCCAAACAAACTTGGTGCTAGAGTGTTTAAGGACAATATCTACTTCTCCCTTCATCATCCTTCAGCAGAGTGTGTCAATCCATTCAGCACACACACACCGGGTCCGAGTCATCATGTGGACACTGATAACACCACGCAGCCAAAACAATCACTGCTGATAGACACTATCCCTGCTGAGCCCTGCCTACAGAGTTCCTCACAGACTGACTGTGATGTATCAAAACAGCTACAAGATTCAGCACCTAAGGAAGACTTTCTGGAAAACAGCCAGGAAGGCGAGGACAACACATCACAGCCACCGGAAACACCAGATACACAGCCCATCTCACCAGACACATTATCCCTCTCTCCAGCATCTCCACTTCTGTGCTTCTCACAGAAAATGGAGGAATTGGTGTATGTTGGGACTAAACTCTCCCACTCATTCGCTGCTAGCCCGCAGATATCAACAAAAAAAGGGCGGTGGATTTTATGTTTCTAAACGAAACATGGCTAGAAGACAGCTGCAGTGCAACAATCCTAAATGAAGCAGCCCCTCCTAACTTCACTTACATGAGTGTTTGCAGGACTGTTAGGAGAGGTGGGGGTGTAGCTGCTCTATTTAAAGATGTCTATCAATGCAAGCAAGTGTCATTTGGTCAGTACTTGTCTTTTGAATATCTAGGGATTGTGCTGAAAGGTGCTCCACGCATTCTGTTTATTATTATTTACAGGCCTCCAAAATACTCTTCAGCATTTGTTGAAGAGGTCACAGAAATGTTATCAATAATTTCCTCAGAGTTTGACTGTTTTGCAATTGCAGGGGATTTTAATATTCACATAGATAATGCAGGAAACAAAACTACAAAAGAAATGATAACGGTTCTAAACACTTTTGACCTGATTCAGCATGTGCATGGACCCACACACAAAGGTGGACACACTCTGGATCTAATCATCAGTAGGGGTCTAAACATCTCATCCATTGTTATTAAGGACATAGCACTATCTGATCACTTCTGTATTTTCTTTGATATATTGATCTCTGCTACCACTGAATCTAGATCTGTCTCTGTCAGAAGGAGATGCATAAACGAGAACACAAGTGTACTATTTATGGAGGCTATATCTTTAACACCAAGCAGATGTGCTAAAACACTAGTCACATTTAAATCTAGACTCAAAACTCATCTGTTTAGCTGTGCATTTATTGAATGAGCACTGTGCAATGTCCGAACTGATTGCACTATATTTCCACTGTTTTTTTTTTTTTTTTAAATCATTTTCTAACAGTTTTTTAATGTTTTAATCATTTTAAAAGTTTTAAAATTGCTTGTTTTATTTTTGTTATTTTTCTTCATTTTTATTTTACTTTCTTTTATGTAAAGCACTTACATACCATTGTTTGTTACCATTGTGTATGAAATGTGCTATTTAAATAAACTTGCCTTGCCTAAGTAAAATTAAAAAAATAATAATTACATTAAATCTGTGAGTTTATACAATTTATATTAACACTGGATAACCACCATGCTATTAAAGCATGTGATTCCCTTGCAAACATGCAAGTAAGCATGTAGACAGACTGTTATCCTTTAAAGATAATATGCCCACTCAATAAAACTGAAAAGCCACATGAACACAGAGACCTCAATACTTGGTACAACTGTCACGGTAGGAAATCCAGTGTTTCCTCCGTGTCATGTTTTGTGGTTGTTTTTGTACTCACGTTGTCTCCATGTGCTCGTTTGGTTGATTGTTGTCACCTGGGTGTTGATTGTCTCGCTCCAGCTGATCCTCATCCCCACTCAGCTACATATACTCACCTCTCTCTCTGTCTGTTGTCAGATCCTCATTCATGTTGCAGTTCTCTGTTGGATTACCGTCTCCCGTGTTAGTGTTCTGGATTGTGTTCGTGTTGTCGTCTTCGTGTGAGTGTTCCGGTCACTTCCTGGTTTCATCCATTGACCGTCTACACCGTCACCACCGACTTCACCACCCAGCACTTCTCACGCCACTGTAGACCTTCCGTCACCATTGCCCACATCCTGGACAGTGACTTCTTCTTTCATTTTTGCTGTATTTTCTACCATCAATAAATAACCATTCTCATTACCTGCAATTGCTTCCTCCTCTCTTACGAGCCGTCACAGTAGGATCTGACCATCATGGAAGCAGCAGGCAATCGCTCCCCATCTCATCTGGAGGACATTCTGCAGAGAGTCGTTGATCGTATGGAGCGCCAAGACAAGGCGATAGATGAGATGGGTCGAGCTTTCCAAGCAATGGTGACGAAGGTGTCCGAGCTCGCTCTCCAGGCTCAACATCAACAACAACCGCCACCCGCTGCGCCTCCCACGCCAACCACACCGCCGATCGTCTCCGGAGGGATTTCCCAGTCCGAACCACGCCTCCCCATTCCTGAGAGATATGCGGGTGAGCCAAACTTTTGTCGATCATTTCTGTCACATTGTTCTCTGCACTTCGCCTTACAGCCCCGCACGTTCACCACCGAGGAGATGAAGGTGGCATTCGTCTTGTCACTACTGACGGGGAGGGCTGCCCTCTGGGGAACGGCGGTGTGGGAGAACCAGGACAGCTGCTGTGCCTCGTTCCACACCCTTTCGGTGGAGATGAGACGAGTCTTCGACCGCTCCGTCGCCGGGAGGGAGGCGGCTAGACTTCTCACGGATCTACGTCAGGAAGACAGGTCCGTATCCGACTATGCCATCGAGTTCCGCACCCTGGCGGCGGAGTGTAAGTGGAACGAAGAGGCGCAGTGGGATCACTTCCTGCATGGGTTGGCTGACCGCATCCAACAGGAGATCCGCGCCGCTGAACTCCCCACTTCTCTCAATGGTCTTATTGACTTCGCCATCAGGATAGACAACCGACTCGACCAAGCCGACAGACGGAGGGGGAGAGTTGTTCTCACGACCAGACCGGAGGCTCAGCGTCAGCGCTCAGAAGTTGCGGTCAGCCCACCTGGAGATCCTGAACCCATGCAGGTGGGGCGAGCTCGGCTCTCCCGGGAGGAGAGGATCAGGCGGAGATCCCTGGGACTGTGTTTGTACTGTGGCAGCCAAGAACATCACATCCAGCGCTGTCCGGTAAAAGACCAAGCCCGATAGTAAAACTGAGGCTACTATCGGGTGGGATCTCTGCCAAGAAGACCTCATCTACATCGACACTCCTTCCGGTGAGTCTACGGTGGTCTACCCACGCACTCAATCATCACGCTTTGTTGGATTCTGGGGCCGAGGGCAGTTTCATGGATTTCAAATTCGCTAGGAAGCTCAACATTCCTCTCACCTCCCTCAAACACCCCATTGCACCTTTTGCACTCAACGGACACAAACTGCCTGTCATCACACAGACCACTCTACTGGTTTCGCTCATCACAGTTGGCAACCATACGGAAGAGATTTCATTCTTCATCACGGACTCACCTCTATCCCCCATTGTTCTCGGTCACACCTGGCTCCAGAAACACAACCCAAGGATCGATTGGCGTCTCGGATCTGTGGTTAGCTGGAGCGAGGAATGTCATTTGTCTTGTCTTTTGTCTGCTGGTGTTAATGTTTCTGAGTCTGTGTTTCAGGGGGAAGCAGTGGATTTGGCTAACGTGCCCGCGGAGTACCACGACCTGAGGGAGGTGTTCAGTAAGTCTCGGGCTGATTCTCTTCCTCCTCATCGTCCCTATGACTGTGCGATAGAGTTATTGCCAGGTACTTCTCCGCCTAAGGGCAAGTTATATTCCTTGTCTATTCCAGAGACGGCGGCCATGGAGAAATATATATCCAGTTCTCTAGCAACGGGGTTCATCCGCCCTTCTTCTTCTCCAGCGGGGGCGGGGTTCTTTTTTGTGGGAAAGAAGGACGGATCCTTGCGACCTTGCATTGACTACCGAGGGTTGAACAACATAACGGTAAAGAATACCTATCCTTTGCCGCTTATGTCTTCAGCTTTTGAGAGGTTGCAGGGAGCGTCCGTTTTCACTAAATTGGACTTACGTAATGCTTATCATTTGGTCCGCATCAGGGAGGGGGATGAGTGGAAGACTGCTTTTAACACCCCTAGAGGCCATTTTGAGTATTGCGTCATGCCCTTCGGGCTAACCAACTCGCCGGCAGTCTTTCAAGCACTCGTTAACGACGTGTTACGAGACATGGTCGATCTGTTTATATATGTTTACCTGGATGACATATTGATTTTTTCTTCGTCTCTCCAGGAACACGTGCAACACGTACGACGAGTGCTTCTGCGGTTGCTAGAGAATGGGTTGTTTGTCAAGGCGGAGAAATGCGTTTTTCATGCACAGTCTGTTTCTTTTCTAGGACACATCATTTCGACTGAGGGTGTTCGCATGGACCCTGATAAGGTTAAGGCTGTGGCAGATTGGCCATCCCCAGAGTCTCGCAAGGCCCTGCAGAGATTTCTGGGGTTCGCCAATTTTTACCGGCGTTTCATTCGCAATTTCAGCCAACTAGCCGCGCCTCTGACCGCTTTGACCTCCCCTAGATTGACGTTCAGGTGGTCAGACGCAGCCGAGGCTGCGTTTACCAAACTGAAGAGCTGCTTTGTTTCGGCTCCCATTCTCGTCACCCCTGATCGCTCACGTCAATTCATAGTGGAGGTCGACGCGTCAGAGGTGGGGGTAGGAGCAGTGTTGTCCCAGCGCGCATCCTCAGACGAAAAGGTTCATCCTTGCGCGTATTATTCTCACCGTTTATCCCCTGCGGAGGTTAATTATGACATTGGTAATCGAGAGTTGTTGGCAGTCAAACTTGCACTGGAAGAATGGCGTCACTGGCTTGAAGGGTCGGGTGTACCCTTCATTGTATGGACGGACCATAAGAATCTCGAATACATTAGAACCGCCAAAAGACTTAACTCCAGGCAGGCTCGGTGGGCATTATTTTTCGGTCGTTTCGATTTTACACTTTCTTACCGGCCGGGTTCCAAAAACATCAAACCCGATGCTTTATCCCGTCTTTTTGAGCGTTCCGATCGTACTGCTACTCCCGAGCCCATTTTACCGGGGACCATCATTATCTCCGCGCTCAGATGGGAGGTCGAATCGAAGGTTTTGACTGCCTTAGAAGTGGTAACGCCCCCGGCTCGTTGCCCACCGAACCGATTGTTTGTGCCGGAGGGGTTACGGTCAGACGTTCTCCAGTGGGGTCATTGTTCCAGTGTTGCTTGTCACCCAGGGGTTAGTAGAACTAGGTTTCTAGTCATGCAACGATTTTGGTGGCCTGGTATGGCTCGTGACGTCCACGACTTCGTCTTGGCTTGTTCGGTTTGCGCTATTGGTAAGACTTCCAATCGACCTCCAGATGGGTTACTCTTACCGCTGTCTGTCCCTTCGAGACCCTGGTCCCACATCTCGCTAGATTTCATTACCGCCCTCCCGCCCTCTAAGGGCAATACGGTGATTTTAACCGTAGTGGACCGGTTCTCGAAGACGACTCATTTAATTCCCTTGCCCAAATTGCCATCAGCCAAGGAAACAGCGGTAGCTGTCATTGACCACGTCTTCCGTATACATGGCCTTCCGACAGACGTGGTTTCTGACAGGGGTCCCCAATTTGTGTCCAGATTTTGGCGAGAATTCTGTAAATTGTTAGGAGCGACTGTTAGTCTTTCGTCCGGGTTCCATCCCCAGAGCAATGGTCAAACCGAGCGAGCCAATCAGGATGTCGAAAGGGTTTTGCGATGTTTAGCTTCCAAGAATCCTTCGTCCTGGTGTCAGCAACTCTCAATTGTGGAGTACGCACACAATTCTTTGCCAGTGTCATCTACGGGCATGTCTCCATTTAAGTGTAGTTTAGGGTACCAACCACCTAATTTTGTCAGTACGGAATCCGAGGTTTCGGTCCCCTCCGCACACGCACTAGTCCAGAGGTGTCACCGCACCTGGACCAGAGCTCGCAGAGCTCTGCTCCAGGCTAGGTCGCGCACCAAGGCTAAGGCCGATCGCCACCGGTCGAAGCCTCCCCGTTACATCGTCGGTCAAAGAGTGTGGCTTTCTACCCAGAATATTCCTATGCGTTCCGTTTCTAACAAACTTGCTCCCAAATTTATTGGCCCGTTTTCTATTACCAAAATTATTAATCCGGTAACCGTGCATCTTAGCCTTCCTCCGGCGTACAGGAGGATTCATCCCGTGTTCCATGTGTCCAAAATTAAATCGGTGATTTCCTCCTGTCTTAATCCGCCTGCCCCGGTTCCCCCCCCGCCTCGTATCGTTAATGGGGAAACCACCTATTCGGTTAATCGTATTCTGGACTCTAGACGGAGGGGACGCGGATTTCAGTACTTGGTGGATTGGGAAGGTTACGGTCCGGAGGAGAGAAGCTGGGTTCCTGCTCGGGACATATTGGATCACCACCTTATAGATGATTACAATCTACAGGTAAAGCAGGCTGGGAACGTCAGGTGACGTCCTAGGGGAGAGGGTACTGTCACGGTAGGAAATCCAGTGTTTCCTCCGTGTCATGTTTTGTGGTTGTTTTTGTACTCACGTTGTCTCCATGTGCTCGTTTGGTTGATTGTTGTCACCTGGGTGTTGATTGTCTCGCTCCAGCTGATCCTCATCCCCACTCAGCTACATATACTCACCTCTCTCTCTGTCTGTTGTCAGATCCTCATTCATGTTGCAGTTCTCTGTTGGATTACCGTCTCCCGTGTTAGTGTTCTGGATTGTGTTCGTGTTGTTGTCTTCGTGTGAGTGTTCCGGTCACTTCCTGGTTTCATCCATTGACCGTCTACACCGTCACCACCGACTTCACCACCCAGCACTTCTCACGCCACTGTAGACCTTCCGTCACCATTGCCCACATCCTGGACAGTGACTTCTTCTTTCATTTTTGCTGTATTTTCTACCATCAATAAATAACCATTCTCATTACCTGCAATTGCTTCCTCCTCTCTTACGAGCCGTCACAACAACACACACAATGACGGTAACAATCATTTGAGTATGAATGGGTCATTTTGAGTAGAAAATGAACTCTAGGTGTCACAAAACAGTATGTTACTAAAACAAACAACAAATAACAACTAAACTAAACAACTAACGACAAAAACAACCATAAAACAGTGTATTTTTTATTATTCATGCCCCATTGCATGATGGGAAATATGTGATCATTACTTTGATATTTACATGAAGAATCCTTGTAAACATAACAAACGGTTCTATTGGATTAAACTTGACATTTTGAAGCAAAAAGACAAAATAGTATTTGTTTGTAAAATGTACTTAACTGATGCTATCTTTATTTACAAGTTAAAAAAAAAATCACTTTTTACAGTGCACTCAATTCATTCATAATGTTTATTTAAGGAATCAAACATTGTGTTCCTCTGCACTATTGTTTAAAATTAATAGCACATTTGTGCTCGTGCAAACATGGTGATATTTAGGAAAGCAATAAAAAAAAAACATAAAAACTCATACATGTGTATTTTTTCTTTCATTGCTTGAATTTTAAGGGCATTCAAACTACGTCCTAATAGGCTTTATAGTGCAGTGAATGCTTTTGGACTCTCAAGACTTGTTTTTGTTAGATTTTTTTGCAAACTGACATAATGTCAGCTCTCCTATCGTCTCTCAGTCCCTCAAAGTCACACATACTGTTTGGAAGATTCCCAATTTAGGAATGGGGTCCCCCAATCACAATATTCCCAATTGTGTCTCACTTGGTAACTGTAATAATGAATCAGGTAAAATAGAGATTGATTTTGATGATCTACTGGTTGAAGGCCTCCAAAGAGACTGGAGCAAGAAGGTCAAACGACAAAAGAAGAAAGACAAACGTTGAGAGAAACGGAAGAGGAGATCAACCGACGGACAAGCAGAAAATTGTTTCTTAGATAAGAAGAATAATTTGACTGATGCGAAGACAAGAACACATGAATAAGAATAAGAAGAAGATGCTGAAAGAAATGATTGAATTGGTTAACTATAATTCAGAATTGCAGTCTCTTGCAAAGGATATCAGAGCCATGAGATTGCAAACCTCTGTTACAAAACCAGAAAAGCCTTAAAAGGTAACAGTGAGATATACAATGTGTTAGACAGAAACCTTAAAACGCAGTAATAAGAGATGTATGATGTTAACATTTGCTCAACAGTTGAAACTGTCACGTATACTTGCTTTTTGCTAATAGAATGATGATTGTGCAAGGAAGTGCATCTTGCAACGACGGTGCAAGATGGACCTTCTTTCTAAAAAGTTGTATCAAAGAAGAGAGGGGTTGCCAAAAAAGGAAATGTCATATTCCTGTATCCATAGCAACCTGACTGTGAGTGCGTGCATGCAGATGTGTTAGTGTTTTTCACCGAAAAAGGCATCCGGGAGAAAGGACGTATTGTTTTTTAGACTATATAATGTTATGGTCTGGACACATCCCCTGCCGCATCTCGGGGTGAAGACTTACGCTTTTACTCTTTGTAATTATTTTGCTTAAGAGTTATTGTTTAAAATAAAGCGAAACCATGTACAATGGTGATGCGTTTAAATCTTTTAAACAAGTCTCTGAGTAATTTATAATGAGTAAAGTTATTATTTTAGTTTGTTCCTGATCCTGTATTACGAAGCTCAACTGAGCTGATCTGGTTCTGGTGGGAGGAAGTGCAGAGCTCTCCATTGCCACAGAGAAGACATCAAAGGTAAGAGCAATGGGTTAAATCACCTTTGCTGGTTGGAAACTAAGACGTACTTAGAGAGTATATGTACATTTCCTTAGATAAAAATGACACAACAATACATACAATAACATTTTGTCAGGGGAATGTATTTAAGTTCTTTTCAGTGGTGTGCGGTGGTATTCTGAACTAATAATTCAGAATATGGGATTTCCAGAATATTCAATTATATAAATTAATACATGATCGACATTTGTGATCAGTTTTTAATTAAAAACATTGCCTAAATTTAATGATCACTAAAATTGGAGTCAGATTTAAATTCTGATAAATTCAGAGGCGCAAGTAAAAGACCGAATACGCAGTAAACCTTTGACCAGGCCGCTGGACTCTGCTTCTTTGGGCCAGCGTATGGATTCTTACAGTTTACCTCCTTTTTCCATAGTTTCTGTCTTTTCAAAATTTAGCTTATAACCTGACACATCTCCATTTAGATCTCTTTTTCTCTCTAACACTGAGGGTAATGAATTTTCTATATTTGTTAAAGATAATAGTACATTTAATTTAATTAATTTCATTTATTTAGCGCTTTTCTGCTTTTCTAAGCACTCAAAGCGAAAAGAGCTCTACACTGTGAGGGGACAATCTCTTCTTCTACCACCAGTGTGCAGCATCCACCTGGATGATGTGACGGCAGCCATATTGATGCAAGAATGCCGAAGTACACCCGGCTGCAGCCTGCAGATCGAGGAAGGCTGCACGTGCATTTTACCTACTCTGATTGGTTCGACTGTCTTTCATAGACATACATGATAGGAAATGTGTGCGTAGTTGGTGTCGGACAGATTATGTTGTTTAAAAAGCTAGAAACGCTGTGCAGTTTTACAAAGCCTTCATTATAATGCACAGTTGTTTACTGTTATCTTGACTTGTCTTATTGAATCAAGAGATGTTAGCTGCTGCAAGTTTAATCTTCTGGACCAGTCGAATTCACAAATTAATCATTGGGACATTCTAAACGTGAAAGTACGTAGCCTTATGCATTAAAACAGTGTTTTAAAAAGACCAAACTCAGTAAACAACAGAGGTGTCAAGTAACGAAGTACAAATACTTCGTTACTGTACTTAAGTAGAAATTTGGGGTATCTATACTTTACTCGAGTAATTATTTTTCAGACGACTTTTTACTTCTACTCCTTACATTTTCACGCTAGTATCTGTACTTTCTACTCCTTACAATTTAAAAAATAGCTTCGTTACTGCTATTTCATTCCGGCTTGTTATCATTCAGAGAAAAAAAAAAACCTATCCAGATAAAGCGCGCCATCCTGATGGAGTGAATTTGATTGTGGTTGGATGAGAAGTAAGTACAAACATATACCATTCCGACACCCTATTGGTCCATACGCGATCCATCACACCTGCACATGACACAAATCACATCACAGTCCAGCAAGGACATAGCCAGTTTTGGGTTCGTTTATCAAAAAATATATTTCTTAAAGGGTTGGCTATGGAACCGGTATCCGATCGCCTCAGAGTCAGTCCGCTTAAATTTCAAATGAAACCGGCGTCAGACTCAGACCGGTCTCCTCCCCCTTCTTTCGGTGCTCTTCAAACCGCAGACCGCGGAGGAGCAGCGCGAGCTCAAACAGAGACAGAGGACACAAGGTGTGTGTTTATCGATAGATTGTTAGAATATCTGTTTCTGTGAAGTTCTTTGTCATAAATACAGTTTACAAAAGGTCACGAAGAAGCAGTCGGTTTCTCATCTACTGTAAAGTTTTCGCTTGTCACCGCTCATCACGAAACAGCTGTTTCTTCCAGCGAAAATCTAGCCCTTAACACATTTGAACGAACACATACTTTAATTAAACTTATTTAAATATACTTCATTTAATCGTACGTACTTTATACATACACTACTGTGCAAAAGTCTTAGGCAGTATTTTCACTTAAAAGAATGGCGTTCAGTTATTTATATATTTTGCTGTAGTGTGTCAGTATAAAATATCAGTTTACATTTCCAAACATTCATTTTGCCATTGTCAAACTGCTTGTGCATTCATAATCGCACTAGATTATTATTAAAATTAATGGCAAACTGATATTTCCTACTGACACACTACAGCAAAAGATACAAATAACTGGCTTGAAACCCATTTTTTTGGGGTGAAAATACTATTCTTTCTTTTCTATAAGACTTTTGATACAGCAGAAACATTATGTGTGCTTTTGTATTAAATAATGACCCAGATTGTGAAATACATTTATTAGCCTTAGATTAAGGGAAGCACAACTTGGGAAATGAGAGCATCCAAGGTGAAAGCTATGGATTTATTTTAAATATTTGTAATGTTCTTTAATGTTATCCATAGTTTTTTTTGTTGTTGTATCGGTTCAGGCACCGTTTAGGCGCCGGTACCGTTTTAAAAGTATCGAAAAGGCACTGGACCCTACTTAAAAGTTATTATTTCTCACTACTGGCTCATTTACCAAATGGGTGCTTTCTCTTCGTCCTCCACAAATTAAGCTACTGTAGGTAGTTGGGTAGCGATTGATGACGCAAATGACAATGTTGTGATATCTAGGCTATAGAGCATCACAGTCCCACCCACAGCTGGTGCCGGAACTAAAAATTCAATGCAATTTCTGTGTTGACTTTTTGCACGGTAGACTTATCAGTGCAGTCATGATCTCCTTGGCTGCCATTGTGAGTTTTGCAGGGAGGTTGGTAACTTTAGTTAGCATTATCGTCCACTTCAGCTAGGCTACTATAGCTTTCATATGAAATGAGTCATATCAAGCATTTTATAATGCCACTGTCAAAACAATATTTAGCCTAGGCATACCTTTTTGTGCATTTACTGAACATTTGTGTAATGGCAACGACATGTGTTGACGACTGAGCGGTGATTTCAGTCAGGTACAAAGCACTGCACCATGTTGCTGACGTTATTGTTAACCACTTTCACACACGCACACAATATAAAATACACGATGATAAATGTAAAAATTAATACACAGTACATATATAAAACACTATTTATTTACACGATTAATACTGAAAGAACTGCTATTACTGCACATTCACTATATAAAATAAAATTCACTGGAGGAAAAAGTTCGCGCGGGCGGCCGTCATCAGATTTGGATGTCGCTCAAAAGTCTCGTTGCCTCGTTCGCAGTTGTGGCTTCAGTCAAATTCAATGAGGCGTGGTGGTTTATGGGATGAGTAGTTCCTGCGCTCGAAATGAAAATATGTACACAGTCTTGTACCTTTGACTTTTTTGGATTTTGTCTTAATTTTTTTACTCAAAATGATATGTTATATGCTTATGAGTTCAGCCGTAGCTGGTTATCCTCACACATGCTCTAAAACTCTTTAGATACGGATTTTTCCGAAAGTGAATGGGAGAAATGAATGGGAAATTTACTTCCGGCACCAAAGCTCTCTAGGGCTGTGGGTGGGACTGTGAAGCTCTATATCAACTTTGTAACTCGTTCCCCCCCAAACACTGGACATAGCAGACGTATGTACCGAATACAAGAAGCTATCAATCAAGAAGGTATCAGGATTATGAGTTATTTTTCATTTTTAGTTTTTGATTAATCACTTGTATTAATCATTCATTTTGACAGCACTTTAATGTTTATTATAAATAGTCAACCACACAAGAGTAATTGTTTTTTAGCCTGCACCTATGTTCTTGTCCATTGCCCTCACAGATTCCTGCAGCTAAGCTTGGATGTACATTTACATTACATTTAAAGGTTATTGATGACATGGCTCTGAAGTTTGACTTTTTGCACCATAACAATACTTATTGGCAACTAGTCATCATATCTCTAGTCCTTTAATGTATTTGCATTGTACTAAAATGAGTTCATTTTCAATGGGCATATATGTGGCTGAAAAAGGTAGCCTAGTGCATCCCAAATTTTTCAACATTAACATTTTAATATAACATTATAGTAATTACGGCCTTTAGAAAAATGTTTTTTTGAGGAGGTGGGGTAGTGCACAATAGGCCCCTGTGGCACGGCCCAAGCTTTTGTTCTTAATGGCATTTTTTTTCCTTACATTACTTTTACTTTTATACTTTAAGTAGTTTTTTAAACCAGTACTTTTACACTTTTACTTGAGTAAAAAGCTTGAGTTGATACTTCAACTTCTACAAAAGTCTTTTTAAACCCTAGTATCTATACTTCTACTTGAGTAATGAAAGCCAATACTTTTGACACCACTGGTAAACAAACTATTAATATAGCATTATATTCACAGACAAGCAGATATGAGCACAGAATACAAATGCAACGTTTAGTTTGTCTGTGAATAGAATGCTATATTAAAAACGTTTACTGAGTTTGGTCTTTTAAAAACATGTTTTAATGCATTACGCCACATTAAGCGTTTTCCTTTTAGTCTAATGGTTTTCTTTTGGAGGAAAATGCTTAACACAATTAAATGCATTGTGTTCTTATTCTGCACTCATCTGCTTGTCTGTGAATATAATGCTTCATTAATTATGTGTTTACTTAGACAACTGCACTAAAATACTAGCAACAGATTACAGGTGTGTCCTTTCAGAATCATCACTGGCCGCTAGAAATAAGAGTTTCTCGATTTCTTCACTTTAAAATAATTAGGAGCAGCATATTTTCCTCAAATAAAGGGGAGGTAAAAGTTTATGCTTTGCAATGTAGTAAAGTACGCACACATTTCCTTTCATTTATGTCTATGAAAGACAATCGAATCAATCAGAGCAGAATAATTTACAAATCTCATAAACGTATATTTTATGCACAATAGAATATACAGTAGATAACATATCAAATGTTGAAAGTGAGACATTTTGAAATGTAATGCCAAATATTGGCTCATTTTGGATTTCATGAGAGCTACACATTCCAAAAAAGTTGGGACAGGTAGCAATAAGAGGCCGGAAAAGTTAAATGTACATATAAGGAACAGCTGGAGGACCAATTTGCAACTTATTAGGTCAATTGACAACATGATTGGGTATAAAAAGAGCCTCTCAGAGTGACAGTGAATCTGGAACAATCTCTGTGCGTAAGGGTCAAGGCTGGAAAACCATACTGGATGCCCATACTGGATGGGCTCAGGAATACTTCCAGAAAACATTGTCGGTGAACACAATCCACCGTGTCATTCGCCGTTACTGGCTAAAACTCTATAGGTCAAAAAAGAAGCCATATCTAATCATGATCCAGAAGCACAGGTGTTTTCTCAGGGCCAAGGCTCATTTAAAATGGACTGTGGCAAAGTGGAAAACTGTTCTGTGGTCAGACGAATCAAAATTTGAAATTCTTTTTGTAAAACTGGGACACCATGTCATCCAGACTAAAGAGGACAAGGACAACCCAAGTAGTTATCAGCGCTCAGTTCAGAAGCCTGCATCTCTGATGGTATGGGGTTGCATGAGTGTGTGTGGTATGGGCAGCTTACACATCTGGAAAGATGAGCATCATCAATGCTGAAAGATATATCCAAGCTCTAGAACAACATATGCTACCATCCAGACGTCGTCTCTTTCAGGGAAGACCTTGCATTTTCCAACATGACAATGCCAGACCATATACTGCATCAATTACAACATCATGGCTGTGTAGAAGAAGGATCTGGGAACTGAAATGACCAGCCTGCAGTCCAGATCTTTCACCCATAGAAAACATTTGGTGCATCATAAAGAGGAAGATGTGATAAAGAAGACCTAAGACAGTTGAGCAACTAGAAGCCTGTATTAGACAAGAATGGGACAACATTTCTATTCCTAAACTTGAGCAACTTGTCTCCTCAGTCCCCAGATGTTTCCAGACTGTTATAAAAAGAAGAGGGGATGCCACACAGTAGTAAACATGGCCTTGTCCCAACTTTTTTGAGACGTGTTGATGCCATGAAATTTAAAATCATATTTCATAATCTTATTTTACCCTCAAAATTATACATTTTCTCAGTTTAAACATTTGATATGTCATCTATGTTGTATTCTGAATACAATATTGAAATTTGAAACTTCCACATCATTGCATTCTGTTTTTATTCACAATTTGTATAGTGTCCCAACTTTTTTTTTTTTATCGGGTTTGTATCAGGTTACAGAAACATCACAGAAACATGTGCAAAACACAAGATTTGAATGGAAATATTGGATTTAAACAAAATTGGTTTTGGCCAAGATAAAGGCTTTTTAACTAACGTTAGTGAGGACCAGTCATATGGCTCTAGTCATGTCCTGGTTGTCTCCAAGTGTGTTTCAGATGCAGTCGCTGTTGTCGCGCTGTGCTGCCGATCTCTTTCACAGTGGACAGTGAGACGGGTTCAGTGCAGTGCCGTTATCCCTTCAGACCTGCTCCTGAACACGACCTTCCCACAGATCACTCCCAGAACCACACCAGTGACACGGATGGAGACAGAAGTGAGACATTTTTTTATTATTAGGAGCACTAATGATGCTTTTTTTTTCTCGAGTGTTTTTGTGAGCATCCATGTGAATAGGACAGAAAACATGAAATACTCAATATTGAATAATTGAAAATTATATATAGGAATATCTGCATAGAATAATTTTTAGGTTGAAAGAGCTACACAGTTACTAAAACAACCTTATTTAATTGAATCTGAATATATCATTATCATTGTGTTTTTCTCGTTCTGGTCTCAGTCTCATCTCGGAGTGTCGTCCGTAAGGAACATCCCTGGATGAAGCTGATTAATCCAGGTCCCTGGTCTCGTCTTCCTCCGGCTCCATCCCCTCATTCACGCCACTAACTCACGACCTTTAAACCCTTCCTGGAAGAAGATGAGGACAATTCCAATGATGAAGAGGTATTGAATGAAGGAAGTTTCTGAATAACTGTGACAAAGCAGTACTTGTTCTTCACTTGGTGAAGCTGGTTTATATTTAGTCTCCTCTACTTTAGACGAGTCATGTGATCTCCAGGCTGGAAATAGAGTTGCTGCTGTTATCAGGATAGCAGAAACATCAGCATCAGGTCCGAATCAGTGAGAAACACACTGTCTGTGACTCATTTCAACTGATGATCAGCTATAAACAATAAAGAAAGGGAAGGTCAAAAACCTCAAACTTCACCTGATTCATTGTCCAGTTATCATGAGATCAGATCTGAGTCTAGACCGACAGAGACCAGACTAGACCTGAGTCCTAAATTCAGACCAAGAACCAGGATCTCCACTTTAATGAACTGTAATAGAGAACACGGTGCAGCTTTATTTCACCTTTCAAAACCGTGTGATTTCTCTCTAATGTTAAACCTGTGGTTGAAGCAATTATCACTTTTATCTCATTAGTTAGTGTATCACTGATTCTTGAGAGTCGGGACAAAACATGTCCCACGTAGAAAAGTCTAATTTATAGCAAAAAAGTTAAGAAATTCATCATTATTGACATACTTACAAGGTTAAATCTAAAGGAATTGTATATACCTATCTGATTTTTAGAATAAACTTTTTTATCTTTTTGGGGAAAATTTTTTAAATGTATGGTCTGTGGTTAGAAGGTCCATGTTATTACACTTGTCCTCAGCAAGAGGTCACAATATTAACCATCCCAAAAAACTTTAAAAAAGCTCTACAATCGTGAAAACATATATCAAATAAAAAATAAGGGGTATAAATATAAAAAACAATGCATTAAGTGAACATCAAACAATATTTTCCATAAAAATCTGCCTATTAAAGTTGTGTCCTCAGTTTCTGTCAACTCCGTCAGATTTTTTCATAAAGCTCTTTAAATCAGGAAATAGCATGGTCAGCTATATCCCTGAGGACCCCTTTTCATCTCCCTGCCTGTGGTGAATGCAGCACTACCACACATGCTCTGTTACATTTGACATTTTTTTATATTTTAGACAAACAATGTCAATATTCCTATGGTCACAGCTGCACCATGTCAATACCATCTTTGTGTTAAGATACTTTTTTTTTTTTTTAAACCATAGTGGACTGAATTTAAGCATTTAAGTGAGGTTATTGGGACAGCTAGCAACTGAGGAAAAACTACCTAGCTGCAGTGTACAATACATGTTTTGGCAGGAAAATACATGCCCTCCGTCAGACGTCAACTCCGTCAGGTTCTATGTCTGACGGAGTTGACCTGTGTAACAGAAATGAGTCGAACCAGACAAATTAAAGAGTCTAAAAGCTGTGTGCATTGAAACACGAGCTGAATTCCTCAGGAAGTCATAAATCAGTTCTAGTGCCACAAGAGCCAAGCAAGATGACCAACCAATTTGTTCACACAACAGCTTTCAACATAAACACCACTGGAACAATTATTTACAATTTCAATTCGAAGAAGAGAAATTTGGTGTCAAATTTGTTGTTCGTAATTGAAATGCAACGCTGGACATCACATGGAAACCCATGAGTAAAACACTTACATTGACTTCCCCCCCACCTAGCAGAACCAGACTGAAATTCCTAAGGGGGAAGGGATTTTGTCTCCACAAAAGTCTTTGTCATGAGAATGGCAAAGAAACTGCTTTTGTACATATCTATGGACCAGAATGAACTCAAAAAGAATCAGTCCATCGCATCACTCCATATTCATTTATGTGTAACCCACACATTTGACTATCATGTTATAATCACTTATTGTGTATGTTTTTTTAAATAACTATGGGATAGCTGAAGGGTACATAGTCGTGTTTGATATGTGTGTGATTGTATTTTCTTGCTTGATATTGTCCTGACAATCATTTATTTGTAAAATATATCATAATCTGGTAATAGGAATCATGTCCGAAAATTAGACCCTGCAAATTCGGACCACATGCTTGGTAAGATAAACAAATGATTTATGATATCCCCGAGCCAAGACAATATCTGATTGGTCAAGACAACATTTGAGGTGTGGCCAACAGGCCACTTTAAATACTTTGGACACCATGAAATCTTGCTTTTTAGTCAGCTTTTAGTCGGCTTTTAGTCTGCCTTTAGTCTCTGCTATTAGCCATGTCTGTTTCTAGTCTCTAGCTATGCTTCTGCTAGCTTTTAGCTTCTAGCCATGCTGTTTAGCATGTGTTCTTTGAGCGCGGTTCCAGCGTGCTTCAGCCTGCACACGCCTGCTGCTACTTAGCCACGATGAGAAGGAACACAACCTAGTCTCGTCAAACTTTATTTCTTTTCTTTTTCGTTTGAGAGTTTCGTGTTCTGAGTTAAGTTTTGTAACGTCGAGTCTCCGACGCCTGACCTCGGGTGCCCGTTCAACTTCAACCAGCCCACACGACTCTGCACCTTCAGCCAACGCCCAACAACCATGGGCTTCCCAAGACGTCACTTCAGCGACTGAACTTCCAGCCAATCAACGACCTCGGGATAGCCCTTTCACCGAGGCTCCTTCTTCACAGGAGATGCAAGTAACGTTACCTCCAGACTGTGACCTTTATTGGTGTATCTAATATAATTTTAACCTCATTGAGGAACTCAATGTGAGCACTAATTACGTGATTGATGGTTGTTCATGTGAATGTAATTTAACATATTGCTGTAAACTTGGGATCCCATATTTTCATTCTCTTAAACTCATCTTTCCCTAACTTTCGATCTTCCTGCAACTTGTATGAATGTGTGAGTGTGCGCGTTTATGTGTTAGATTAGTTTATATGTCTTAGATTTATCTAATAAAGCCTTATTCATATTGAAAAGAGAAGTATCTTGTGTTTTGTGCTTACAAGTTAATGTCTTAAACTGCCGATCTTGTTACTGTGCTAATTGATAGTGTTTCACTATAGTTTGGATATTAGTATCCAGCGCAGATTTGATGTTAAACGGCTCGTTCACTGAACCGCAGAGCATCTAAGTGATCAGCCGTGAAACAGTGATTCTGTTCAAATTCCCTTTAAAATCTTAAATGATTCCCTTTGAGCTAAATTGACCTGTTTCCCTTACACCTGTAAGCTGACGGAGTTGACAAATCCACCAATAACCTCTTAATGTGTGAATATAATATTATTTGTGAATATAATGAAGGGTTAAACTGATATTTCAGGGTTTTATTTACACATAAATGCTCATATATAGCGTGCATTACATTATTTAACCATACGCATCTGACTTGTAGATAATGGGCAGGCAGTGGTCTATTATTGTGTAACGTGTAACTTTGCCAGCACTTTAATATATATATATTTGTATATGTAGAGACCGAGATAGAGATATGAGAAGCCAGTGTAGGGCTGAGCGATATGGCCAAAAAAAATGATCATGATACATTTTTTTTATATCAGTCGATATCGATAATTATCACGATAAATGTCAAATCTTTATTTCAAGTTTAAAGGCAGATTTTTGCTCCTAAGTGAAAGTTGTAGAAAACAGAGCGTTAATTGTGGTTTTAAACTACTACTGGTTTTAACTACTTTAAACTACTCTTTATTGTCATTGTCAACATATCATGACAAAAAGAGGTGAACATTTCACAAATCTGAGGTAAAACATTCAAAAAAAATTGTCAACACCGTCAGTTTTTCAGTCAACAGCGTCAGTTTTTCAGTCAACACCATCAGTTTTTTCATCAACACCGTCAGATCTTCGTGAACAGCGTTGGATGTATGAATGTTTTTGTTAATTTTTTTTGGGAAAAAAATATTCTTCCTTCAGTTTATGTTGTTTTTGTAATAAAGGACCATCTGATCTACATCCTCTTATGTTTTATCTATTTAAGGAAGTTGTTTTTACAATATTGAAATTAAAATATGCACAACTATTTAGAAATCTGAGTTTTCTGAATATTGTGAAATCACAACTTAAGTATATTGTAATAGTGTTTAGTTACTCTGATATGTAAAAAAATACAATATATAAACTTTAGAACTTTAGATTCTTGTTGGATTTGAAGAATTAAAATTGTATACTTTTTAGTGTGTCTGACGGAGTTGACACAAATCCAGTTCTGAAGGGAAACATGTTTATTTGTTAAAAATGTGTTTTTATTTAGAACCTGTTCCTTTACATGGTTAAATAGCTAAGACCTTTCTCTGCAGAAACATATAACTCTAATTGATATAGTGTGTTTTTTTTTTTTTTTTTAGTTTTTTAAAACGGGTTTTGTCCCGACTCACAAGAATCAGTGGTATGTGATCTTTAGTCAGTCAGAGAACCAGACAAACAGACATGTGAAGAGTCAGCTTGTGGTTGTGGGTTGTTATTTTTCTGTTTGCAGTCTTACAGGATATGGTTTTTGTGTGTGTGTGTGTGTGTAGGTGTGTGTGTGTGTGTGTGTGTGTGTATGTGTGGGCATGTTTTTGTGTCATATCAGGACACAACTCTGTATAATGACATGGGTATGACACAGGTATTACAAGGAGAGGGTGACTTATGAGGACATAACCCATGTCCCCATTTTTCAAAAACGCTTATAAATCATACAGAATGAGTTTTTTGAGAAAGTAATAATGCACAAAGTTTCCTGTGAGGGTTAGGGTTAGGGGTAGGGTTGGTGAAGGGCCATAGAATATACAGTTTCTACATTATAAAAACCATTACACCTATGGGATGAACCCACTTTTCACAAAAACAAACGTGTGTGTGTGTGTGTGTGTGTGTGTGTTTGTTTTATCATCAGTTTGTCTCTGTTTTTTTCTTTCTCAAGATAAACCCTTTCAGTTGTGAAAACTCAGTTGCACACAAACCCCAAACCTCATCCTCATTTCCCAGCATGCACCAGACTGCAGCTTCTGTTCATGGTTTCCCACTCAGCAAAAAGAAGGTCAGACACAAACTGTCTTTGTTACTTCATACTAATGGAAGGAGAACTTCATTTATAGTACAAGACAGTCTTAGAGAAAAAAAGAAAAATACTTTCATTGTATTATTATTTTGGTCAAATTCATTATTTCTTTCAGGTTTCAGTTAACATGCATCTGTTTCTCTGTATAATCATATTTAAAAACATGTTGTGATTTTCAATGATATGAAAAAAGTTATTTTACACATGATAATCATGTGTTATTGATGGATGTTTGTGTTCTTCATCAGGGAGGAGGAGGAGGATCCAGAGGGAACTTTGAACTGCGTCCTCTAGGGGGCGCTTTGGGGAACACCTCGTCGTGACCTGTGTCTGAAGCATACATTGAAAAAACACCAACTTGTTGGCCGGCGACAACCTCCGACTATAAATCAGCATCGGGAGAGTACGTCACTATCTTTTTCATCTTCACTGACTTTGTTTTGTTTGAAGCGTGCATCTGAAAGAACCGGTAAGGGCAATCTTTCTCTGTTTTCATGGCGACAACTAGCAAGCGTTTATATCTTTAACACTTTCTCATACTGAGGTTAGTGCTCTGCTGGGTTTTTACCCAGGAAAAGCAGGAGATATTTGAGGATGGTGAAGATGCTGAGGCTGAGCCTTCTCAATTCTCCTGCCCTGCGTATGTAGAGCTGTTGGAGGTTATTGAGCATAACCCTCCAGCTCAGGTGAGCCTTTCATTTGTGCATGATCTCCATACAGAGATTAAAAAGAAATGAAAGATGCCGTTTTCTTCTCGCATCCATCGGTTTCGGCATGAAAGTAATCTGCCGACATCGAGGTGATGCGCGAAAGCGGCTAGGAGGGAATGCCCCCTGTAGAAAGAGCTAAAAATTTTATAATTTTTTTTTTTTTCTGCAGGGCAAACCTCCTCTCTTAATCTCCCTCCTTGCCATCTAAGCCCCTTCAGAAAATCATCTTGCTTAAATTGCAAGGCATACGCAGTAGCAGGTCAGGCTGTGGCTTTATTACACACAATGCTGGTGCTTCAAGCATATCAGACTGATCTGCTAAGAGACCTGGATAGAGGCAGGGGCCTTTTTCTGATCAGGTAGCTGAGCTGCGCCGCACCACTGATCTCTCTCCGTGCTACCAAGCAGGCCGCCTCCGCCATGGGCAGGACAATGGCAGCCATGGTGGCAGCTGAGAGACATCTGTGGATGAACAGACATCGGGAGGAAAGAAAATGCTTTCTGCTTGATGCTCAGGTTTCGCCTTCTGAACTTTTTGGTATTTCCGTTGAGACGGCGATTTGAGAAGTTCACGGAGACAAAGGCGCGCTCTGCTGCTTTCAGATCATTCATTCCATGAAGGTCCAGGTCTGAGCCCGAACAACATAGGGGTCAAATGGCTTGTAGTACATCAATTCTTCAGTACAAGACAATGCTCTTGTTCAACAACACTGAAAGCATGAAGGTGTTCAATAAACTCTGATTTCATACACAATACCAAAAAATAAATTTCATCCTTAATAAAAATTTTAACAATCTTTCCAAAAACAGGTGCATCATCAACAAACTCTAAGAAAACAACAAGACCACTTCGATACTCAGTACCTTGACACTTTACCCACGGTGTGACCATTACTTGTAATGCTCCTCATTTAGATTTCTATTACGCAATATCATTCGTGGAACATCCTTCCTACATAGCATACTTCCTGTGCTAACACCTTGTCAGTGAGACAGAGTCTGCAGTAATGTTTTGCAGAAAAAGATTCAACATAACCAAGAATACTATTTAGACCTAGGTTATCACCAGTAATTTGTTAAATAATACCAAAGATGGGCTCCTCAGAAAATGACACCATTATTACCTTCTTCTCAAGTACTTACACATCATCAACCAATGGGCCAAGTATTTTGTCCATGCCATATTTTTTCCATCTTCAGAATGGAACAAAGAAATTAGATGTATGTTCATTAAGGAAGAGTTGATGTGTGCTGGCAGGTTACGAAGTACAAAATGTAAACAGCCATGTTTATGAACTCCTGCTTTAGATCCTAATGGGTTTGCTGTTTCAAAATCATAATAGTAAAGTGCATTGTGTGGATGGAGTACAAAAGGATGTCTTTAGTAATACTGTCCATCACAAAAATCACGATACATGTCACTTTTTGTCGTTCCTCTTGAATAAGATTACAGACTTTATCATTCCTAAAAATGAACAAAAGAGTGTTCAGAAAGTGTCATTAACTGTTGCCTGTTCATACATCCCAGAGATTTTATTTTTTCTTGAATCGTATCTGACACCTGTATTTCAATAGGTTCAACAACACCCCAATATTTTCTCCATTTTCTATCAGTATTAAAATCAGAGAATGGATTATTAAAACCATTTAAAACTGCTTCAACTGAATTCTACTTGTGCTGTCAACAGGCACAACATGTAAAATGTTTTTTCTTAAACTTGTATAGAAATCATTAACAAAATCCTCCATGCTTTCAACAACTGACATGATTACACTGTTTGCAACACCATTGCCCTGTAATATGGCTATTATAGATGCACACCTTTCCCTTGAACTATCCCTTGAAACAGAAGAACATTCATGCAAACTGGCATCATTATGTAATCTTTGCTCTGTGTCAGACACAACAAGTGATACTGCTTCACTGAGATCTGGAGCTTGTTGATTTTGTAAAGATACCGTTCCACTGCTTGATGCTACAGCCCTCAAATGAAATCTAGTTAAATGTTTTCTAAACCCTTCATAACTTTTAAATTGCAAGGAACAACCATCCTGATCACAAACCAGACCAAATTTCTTACCAGGATATAAACCATGTACAAGTTTTAGGTGCCGAATTAATTTAGCTATTGTAGCAAACAGTGATTTATAGACGTAGCATCTAAACATCATTCAAAAACTTAGCTCTAAGCTCCTTTACTCTTGGGCTCTCACTTGTGGTACCAACATCAATTCTGTACACTGTAGCCTGGAGAAAAGTGTACAAATTCTTGAGTGGAGGATCATAACTGAGACTGAAAACAAAATATACCATGTAGAGTTCATCAATGGCAGCCAGTGAAGAGGATTCTTGACAGGGGATGAGCTTTTTATCCACCACAATGAAGTAGAGACTGATGGCTTCCTTGCTGCTCCCTGAGGCAAGAATGTATGGCTGACGACTCTCTTCCAGCTCAAGGTGTTCCTGTATACTCCCGCATGCCTAAATGGGGAAAAAATTAAGTCTATGAATAATAATGATAAATTAATAAGTACAGCTTTATCAGTTAACATTTATTTGAGACTTTTTAGCTTAATTGCACATCATAAAGACCGGGAAGCACTCCAAATCAAAACAGTACATGCACGAACAACTTAATTTTAGTTTAGATTTAGATCAGATTTAGATTAATTTTACATTTATCGTTTTACAGTTTATCTAATAGTAAAAAATAAGATGAAGAAATTACTGAATCAATTCCAAGTGTAACACTTATAGCCCTTGTATTTTGGCACCAGTGTACCAGATACCTACTTTGTGAAACACCACCAGATGGTCAATAGCCTGTGAAATACTGATCCTTTGGATTTTCTTTCTTCCTGAAGCCTGGGGTGATAGGAGATGCAAAAGTAGAAGGAAGGATGATATATCACTGTCCCACTCTGAAAAAAAAGTAACTGTGTTAAATGTCTACACAAAAATGAGTATGTATAGTATGATTTCACTGCAAAGTCATTGGAAGTATCACCTGGGGAATCCTGTGCCTCGCTGCTTTCTTTGCTCTGTTTGGCAGATGACAGTAATCTTTTCAGCAGTGGAGTGGAAGTCAAGGTTTCTCCTAGTCTGATAACCTTTGCTTTGAAAAACTGTCGGCCACCTTTCCAAAAGTCTGGAAGCAGTTTCTGACCCAAAGAGGAGTGTGAAGTCCTGAAGAATCTGAAGCAGTTTGAAGAAAACACAAAGAAATTACAATATATTTTGATTACAATAATGTGGCCAGTTTCAACAATGCAGACCATTTGACAGTTCTCTGATACTAATATTTCAATTTTAGTAAAAACTGAAAGAAAATCCATACCAATCCTTTAGTGTCCAGGAATCGAGGAAAAACAGAGAGAATGGTGGTGGATCCCTCTGGATCATGGACAAGGCGCTGTCTGTATTCAAACGTTGCCTTCATCTTCTGCATGATGACCTCACGTTCACTTGTATGATTCATCAAAGAGATGGCCTCCACACTTTGATCATTATCTAGCTGATGTTCTTGGAAACATAGCTGTCTGTCAAGCAAAGGACCTCCCTTTTCTTCTGTTTTTGGATCGTCCTTATTTCCAGAAGGTATTGTCCCCCTTTGTACTGTCTTGAGGCGCCATGACAAGAATCCAGTGTTTTTTTGGCCATCATAGAAATTTTCCTGTTGAAATGACACAAATTCTTAATTTAACCCTTAATTAAAAATGAAAACATCTTTAGACATTTCCAACTGAGCACAAAATATTGAATGTCCAATCAGTGATGACTTACATATCAAGTCCTTCCTTGGGGATCTCTGAGTGAGGGAAACAAGGTGATAATTCCCAATCCATACTTTTGTTTGGTAAGTCGATGTGGGACCCTTCTGAAGAATTGGAACACTCAATGTTACTTTACGCTGATAGGAAATGTTTAAGAACATTTAATTAAACTAATTTTTAGAAAAAAAAAAAAAAAATTGGTCAATTTGCACAAATTTGTATCAGCCAACTACATCTATCTACTTCACAATCTATAGAGCATCAAAATCACTAACAAACTGAATAATGCAAGACCGAATTATATTTTTATAATTACCCTTCTGTCTCCATCATGTGTGCAACTAAGATGTTCACCATCACTTTCCTTGTGTCATCACTAATTGTGCCTGTATCTTCATACTCCTTAAGCACATTTCCTCCACCTGGTCTTGTCTGTAGAATTTGTTTTATCAGCTATAAAAAAGAGAGTATTATTAGCAAATACTATTATGAGAGAAAATAGTGCAGTAATATCTAAATTACCCTTAAATATGACCCTGATCTAAAAAATATTACCATGATATATGGGGATTACAAAAAAAAAAAAACCTTAATGAAACTGAATATCATGATGAGTAAAACACCCAGTGTCTGTGTAAGGCTACTGGGACTCACATCTCTGGCCTGTGCTCGTTGTGATGCCACATCATCATCATCATCCTTTCTGAATCATTTTGGACTAAAACAGTCACTCTCTTCACTGCTTTTTGAAGTTAGAGACAGTGTATCTGTATCCAAGCTGACTGAAGACTGAGGTGTGGAAGATCCTGTTAACGTTAAAACTGGGGTTAATAGATGTCATGTTAGTATATATTAATACTGAATTTAAAAAAAAAACTAATAATGAGAATTTTTAAATCCAGGACATTGGTTGTTGAAATAAAACGACTGAATATGACCCATTTGTTTACTTTTTAGAAATAAATAGAAATAATTAAAACACTACCAGTACTCATTCATAAATTGGGATACCGATCATTCAGCAGGTCCTGTTTTCACTCACCCATGTCAGTCAACTCATTTATGACTAAAACCAACCCACTGGTGGACATTAGATCAGGAAACACATCTTTATCCACCTCTGTACCAGTTTCATCTGTAACTGTAATAGCAAGGTCGTCTGGAATTGAGAACTTCTCTTTCACTGCAAAACAAAATATTTACCAATTTTAGTCAAGTTTTATTCATAATTTGATAAAGCTATAAAAACATATAGATTTAATTATTATGATATTAAATATCTCTCACCCTCTGCTAGAAATAAAGCACGCCTCTGAGATTTTTATGAATTTCTTCCTATTCCGAAATTGTGCTTTGACAATCATTGTGATTAAGCATCTGAACTCCTGGCTTGTAGAGGAAGAAACACATCTTACTGGTTTGCTACAAACACAGACTCAATTTGAAACAAGATTGTAAAAAAATAAAAATATCAAGACAACTTTCATAATTTATCAAAACGGCAAAGATACCAATTAAATCGAAATAGGTTAACTTTTTATCCGGTATAACCCGTAATTTACAAGACAAAACGGGAACTTTTGAGAAATGATATCATTTTCGTCTCCGTGTAAACTTTCACACTCTCCTCCTCCGGCAGTCTAAATAAGCACGCGGTTTCTTCATCTATTGTAACCGGAAAGACTTGAAATACAGTTTTACGCTACGTACAGCACCCCAAAGGTCAAACCTCGTTATTGCCGATACATTTTACATAAAAATATCTGTGGTAAATTGGTTTTAATTCTCAAATGAGACTTCCCCGATGACGTATGCAGCCTTCAAATGCGACCAGGACGAAGCCTCCGAAATGAGACAGCAATATATTCCACGACTTTGTTAATACGAAAACACATATTACATTTTTTGCTCCTTAAAATGTAATTGAGTACTTTAATTCACTAAAATAAATAAACTAACTTTAACCACATCTGACCATAGACTGTATAAAAACACAAATCATATAACGCTGCTAAAACATCGACATTAAAACGTATCAAGTTACCACAGTTCAAAACCATGAAGGTCCCAGAAGCATGGTCAACGATCAGCAGAAATCCAAGCCGAATCTTAAAACAAAATCTGAACAATCTTTTTTAGGCCAATAACCATATTGATATATACATTTTCTGTTAACGTTAGAGGACTGCAGAAATTCCACGTGCCACAGTTCACCTGTAAAATGGCGCGCGCGACTTTATAGACTCATTTTGAAAAGAACACGATCAGACTTTAATCAATAAAATTGACTGCTGTGTGCGACACACGAAATGACAGACGAAACTTCTAACGTTAAGTTATATTCAAAGCTTTAATTCGTTGATAAAGGGGCATGACATAGGATGAATTTACAAAAAGCAGAGCTCGTTGGCTTTCTCAATCATTATTATAATTATCTGTGATTGAATTATAATGATTATATACAAATTATAAATTAGAATACATTTACAGTCTGTATCTGTAATATAACATTAAATTGAAAGACTTACCACCACGCTTCCAGCGAAGTAAAATGGCGTCCGCATGTGGTCTGTTTCGATGAAAATTGACGTCTGTCTGCACGTTAATGGAGGTGTGGCCTGATTAACTCTGAATGAGAGTTGACGTCTGCAACTATGTAAAATAACACCAACTCTTATTTGAAACCTGACACTTCTGGTGTTAGACCCATTCTGTTCAGTGTTGATCCAACACTATATTTTAACACTTTATTGTAACACTGGAAAATCAACACTGGTAAATTTATTGTGCAGTAAATGACAATATTATTATTAATATTATTTAATTGTACTACAGTAAATTAATGTTTAAATGGCAGACCTACTTCACGTTTCACAGCTTTTACTGCTAAAAATGACATGGATGAAATGGATTTTCAGTACAGTGCTTCTTTAATTCAGTTTGAAGGTGGTTTTCAATCTGCTCAAGACAGTCGGGTGTTTGAGTGCATTTATACACGTCCTCTTCAAGTCTGTCAGTGCAAGATTCAATCATCATTTAAACAGGATGTTGTCACTGAAGATTTAATCAGAGACCGCTGCTTCACAACAAATGTTTCTCAAGGGAAAAATACAACAGATTTTGAATTATGTATATATAGACACTATAATCTTATTTTGCATGCCACTACAGTATTTTCAGTGGATGGTAAAAATTGGAAACTAGCAAATCAAAATGAGGATTTTTTAAAGATTGCTAAGCATAAATTTAGTTTTTAGGAATAATAATACTATGGTTTCATAGTTTACAAATATGCAACTATGAATTTCTAAAATGAGATAAAAGCCCACCCTTTTATAGCTGACAAAAATCTGGTCTGAACTAATGCATTAGCTAACATTAACAAATCAATTGTATTGTAAAGTATTATGATTAATACTGTTAGAAATTCAAAACCATAAAAAGTCTTACTTTTTAGAGAAAAAAAATGCATTCCAGCTCTGGGTTTATTATATCTAATCTATATAGAAGGTGTTTATTGTATTTAAACTGGGTTTTATATAAAGACACACTTGGCTGTATTTAAAACTCGTCTCTATAGAGTATAAAGATGTTTTTTTTTTCATAAAGGGATGAATGTCTGTAGTGGAGCGGTTGTGGTAAAAAGTCCTTATATGGCAATGATCTGGATATTTAATATGCTAATTACCAAACACTAGTGTTCATCTGCTTCCTTATCTACATCAGAATAATTTAAGAACAACTTCAGGCTCATATAATCTTGTGAATCTGTCAAGGTTTACTCTCAAACCAATGATTCTATTCAATTAAAAAAGTCCATGTTCATGTTTACAAAAGAAAACACCCATTCTCTTTCTGATCATTCTGATCATGTGATTTCAGTAACCAGAGTGTGTCCGTGTCTATATAAAGACCTGCAGAAAGCTGACATTTGTTATTTGAACTTCAGAAGATGAACAGACTGACTTACAAAGAGAGACAGCAGCTCTCAGGCTTGACTTCATTGCTGAATATTCAGTTTGTTTTTAATTCCTGTAAATAAATCAGAATGACTTAATTTGCAATGGTACAGTATATAAGATAAAATTAGTCTCAAATGTAACAACTGCATGCACATTTCCACCCATTTGATACATTCTGCAACTAAATGCTTTTTCAACTAGCTTCAGCAAAACTCAGAAATAAATTTATGTGCCTTGATGTGTACAAATACTGTTTGTAAAAACAAAAGTTCTCTTTCATGTTAATGCATCATGATTTTTGCATGCGTCACATCTGAACATTTCATAAGCTGTTGATGAAACTAATGTAGAAAAGGTTTATTTGCCTGTTAATAAGATACAAGATTATGTGAGAGTCATATCAACGAGAATCAGATGCCACTCCAATATAAGAGTATTTTCCAGAGTTGTGAATCTGGTCCCTGTGTGTTTCTGCTGGTCATCAAAGCCGACAGATTCACTGCAGAAGAGAGAAGAACTGTGGAGAAGATTGAGAGATTTTTGGGACCAAACCGCTTGAATAAAACCTGGATTCTCTTCACCAGAGGAGACGAACTAGATAGAGGAAACACGACAATAAAAGAATCTCTTGAGAGAAATGAAGCACTGAAGACACTTGAGAAGTATGATCAGAGATACCATGTGTTCAACAACATGAAGAAGAGAGGACCAAGTGCAGAGGTGTCAAGTAACGAAGTACAAATACTTCGTTACTGTACTTAAGTAGAAATTTGGGGTATCTATACTTTACTCGAGTAATTATTTTTCAAACGACTTTTTACTTCTACTCCTTACATTTTCACACAAGTATCTGTACTTTCTACTCCTTACATTTTAAAAAATAGCTTCGTTACTGCTATTTCATTTCGGCTTGTTTTCATTCCGGCTTGTCATCATTTAAAAAAAAAAAAAAAAAAAAACCCTATACAGATAAATCGCGCCATTCGGATGGAGTGAATTTGATTGTGGTTGGATGAGAAGTATAAACATATACCATCCCGACACCCTATTGGTTTGTACGCGATCCATCACACCTGCACATGACACAGATCACATCACACTCCAGCAAGGACATAGCCAGTTTTGGGTTTGTTTATCAAAAAATATATTTCTTAAAAGTAGGGTTGGGTATGGAACCAGTATCCGATCGCCTCAGAGTCAGTCTGCTTAAATTTAATATGAAGCCGGCATCAGACCGGTCTCCTCCCCCAACACAGTCTCACTCTCTACTCGTCAAATGTCTGACGCATGGTCAAGTGATCTGGCGTCACTTTTTTGACGCACTGGGTATACCTTTGGCGTTATTTTTCAACGTGCAGGTTAGTCCGATAGACTTCTATGGAACTCAGCAGCGTTTAAATTTGACGTCTTGGTTCAGCACACCGCAACTACACTGAATAAATAAAAATAAATAATAGGCTACAAAAAAAATTATATATGACAGAGATCGTTTTTATCTGGCCCTCCAACTTGTTTTTAAGGGTTTAAATATTCTCGCAATCTGATATCAAAGTGATCTCTGTGCCAAAGCTTAGCGCGTTCATCAGTGGTGAGTTTAACAACACTCAACTGCAGGTAAAACAGCATTCAGCGGTGAGTTTGACCAAATCAACACTCAACTGCAGGGAAAACGACATAAAAAGGTGAGTTTAACAACGCTCCAAGGCGCGTGCAAGTAAGCAGTTTAACCGTTTTCTTACAACCCATTTCGCTTATCGCTTATTCATAGTTCATCATCTCTATGAAATCACGTTCAAGAAGTCTCATTCAGCACACATCGCGATACTTGCCATCAGTTTCCATGTGCCACAGGGTCGGTGAGTAGATATAATTACGCTCTTTTAATGCCTGTTATAAAATGTATTCTGTCTTTATTAATCAGATTAGCGCCGTATTGTTTTCTCGCTGTATTATATCAGTCATCCGCGGCTGTCTTTGAGTTTCATTGCGTTTAACTAAATGAACACACCTGCTAACTAGTGTGATTAAACCCTGTCGGTCACGTGACGTGCCATAGACTTTCAATATATTCATTTCATGTCAAAGATGTAAATTTGTAGTAAAATCATGGTAACCACGACACGTACAATAGCAACAAATTAAATTTGAAGTTAAAACCCAGGAACGGGACATTTACCATGTTTTTGCCTCAGTAACTGTAGTTCTACTATGGTATATTAATAACCAATACAACAATACAATAATCATCAAACTAACTATGGTTGTACAACTGTAATGGTCGTTTTTGATGTGCTTTTATATGACAGATATCACACATTTACTGTACCATGCTTTTGATACCTTTTTATGTAAATCCAAAAAAAGTAAATAAATAAAAGGAAACATTTTTCCCTTCCTGCAGTTCATTCATATCAGTTTATATTTTAAATATTTTGCTCACAAAACATTATTAAAATTCTGTTTATAATTCTATTTTATTCTACCCCTCTCCCTTTCTTATTTTTATTATTATGTATTTTTTTTTTAGCTGAAAAGATGTAAAGGAAGCAGTCATCCCTGTGGTGTTTGTGGAGAGGTATTCCTTCAGAAATGGAGAAGACTGAAAGCTGCGGAGGCAGACATTTGCAGCAGTAAGTCTGTGTTGGTTTTACATTTTTATCAAACTGCTGTTATAAATTGCACAGCATTTGTTGTTTCTTAAACTTTTGCACTGTCCAAATACCCACACTTACCATCTTTGCACTTGACCAATCGATTATTTATTTGACGTATTTCCTATGTTTAGGCCAAGTGTTCGAGTGGGCATGGTGACCACAAGTGTGTGTCGAACTTTTCATCACCTGATGACAGTGGTTCCCAATCCTGATCCTGGAGAACCCAGCACTGCACGGTTTTGGCGTCTCTCTTATCTGACAAACACACTTTTGAGGTCTTGGAGTCTTCACTGATGAGCTGATGAGTTGAATCAGGTGTGTTTGATCAGGGAGACATCTCAAATGTGCAGTGTTGGGCTTCTCCAGGACCAGGATTGGGAGCCACTGCCTTACGGGACACACTTAAGTGTTTACAGAGATTTTTAGTTTGATCATTCAACTTTGCATTTTAAAATAAATTAATTGAAAAATTATTTTCAATATCTAATTATTATTATTATTATTATTATTATTATTATTAATATTTTACATACATTGTAAAGGTTTCCGTGACCCCTTGTGAGATCTCGACAAAAGGTCTCACAATTTATTACAAAAATTGATGCATGATGGGATACACTAAGCCTGGTATAGAGCTCCGGAGTGGTATTGGAGATAATGTGGGTTTAGTGTTCATTAAGGGCACTGCGCTTTGGCATTATTAAGACTTGCGCACTACTGATAACAGTCCTGTTAGCTTGTAATAATTTTTTTTTATATATATATGAATATAGCTGTATAATTACACACACACATACGCACAGTAATGTATAAGATGCATGTAATGTAGTAATATTTTTCTTTCTTTCTGTCTTACAGGATTGTTTGCAGATAATGCTGTTCAAGCTCAACAGCTCTTTTAAGAGCTAACCCTCACAAACCTTCCTAAAAACTAAAAGAGCTATTACTGAGTCTCAGCGAATCTTGCCATGATCAGCTCTTCCCAGGTACATTTGTTTAAAATATTTTTGAATCAACATTTACTCATCAAATGCTCTGGTCTGAATCTTATTTTAAATTAACTTAATTATATGTTTAATGAGCAATGTTAATTGCACACAGAGTAAGATTATCTTGTTTTTCAGAAGAGAAGGAAGACCAAGGAAATGATTTGCTCATGAGGAATGAAGACGGCCATCTTGAGCCCAAACAAAGACTGAAGTCCTCTGGTATGTGTGTGTTGAAGCAATGCTGTGTTATGTGTTACAGCACTTTATGATTTTATCTCACAGGACTGTTCATCTCAGCCGTAATTTATTCTTTCTATGTTTTTATTCTTAATAAAAAAAAAAATTATATACAGCTATTACAATTAAATCATGTAGGCAAAGTGTGACTGGAATATTTTTAAACTTTAAGTAAAAAAAAAAAAAAAAAAACACCAACTGTTTGTCTTAAATAAAAGAATACAAGTTTTATGTAAGTGGTTTACATTATTTCATTGTTTCATAAATGTTGTATTATAAATTGTGGATTGATAGTTGATTGGTTTGAAGCCAGGCCTTACACTAAAACACATTTGTGAGAGAAGTCAGGAACTTTGAAGATAGATTAGAGAGGGGAAAAAAGACACATTTACTGCAACAATAGATGAATTATAGAGGCAAAAAATTCTGTCACATGCTAAGGGGTGTCTCATGAGCAAGTCCTTTGCCTTAATTCTTGCAGAATGAAATTTTTATTGCAGTATTTTAATTTGTACAGATGATCTCATCAGCCAAATGGGGGGTTTTGACCAAGTGATGCTCTTGAAAGGACTGAAAGAAGAGGATGTGGTAAATTGTCTTCAGAGAAAAACCTTCTCAAAAGGTCTTAAAACAGCTTGAAGAATGGTAAGTGTACAGTACTACAAGGGTCATAGTTGCTCACCCTGCTAAAATCACACAGAACATAAGCTGAGCTCTCTGTCAATTAAACAACTTCTTCTGCATTGTTTGTTTCACTTTGACCAGGTCTGGGATCTTAGGACTGAGAGATCCTCTGGCTGAGAAAAGGCTACACCACACCAGTGCTGGATATCAACCACAAACAGTTTCCAGACACGAGAGAAGAAGAACACGATGGGGAGATGAAACCAGTTTAGATGTGATGATGGGAATCATTATTTTCTGGAACAGTATCACATGTCTTAAATGTATCACATGATCTGTATCACAGTTGACTGGATGGATTATTTTTACTTTTAAGGACATTTCATCACTCATCTGTGTGAACTGATTAATTTATGATATTAATGAATTTTTGATCCTTTATTATTTTCCTTGAACTGTGTTTGTCTTGAAGCTACTTTATCAACTTCATAGTCTATGCTTCAATAAAATTAATATGGTGAATATTGTGTGTTGAAAATTCTTGGTAAATTCATAATTTTACTAGATACTGTAGGCTACTATGGGTTTATTCTACACTTGAAAAACTACATATTAATTACCAGGATTATTTTTTGCTTAAACATTAATGACATCTGGAACAACAATACACCAGAAAGTTAGTATTGTATATATTTAATCACAAATATGCCTATATATATATCTATATAAAGGGATTTACTAGATGAATTATTTTGAAAAGCCATTTACTTTATAGTTACAAACACTTGAGGGATAACTGAGAATGTAGCAGGAATGATCAACATGGATCTTGTACTGCATTAAATCCAAGAGCACGCACATTACTGATGTTCAGCATCTGAGGACCCAGATAAGGGGATGAGGAGGACATTTTTACACTGATTGTTGCTAATTAGTTAATATATATGGTATTCTGAGTACTCCATGAATTATTCCTTGTGGAATAGTGAAGTATCACAATGTGTATAAATTCCTTTCAAGTCCTTGATTACTGCTTAACAGTGGGGAATAGATAATGGCATGTTGTTGCAGGTTTATCCATTATATTTATTACTGTTAACTTCAAAAATAAAATAAATAATCTATAATTTTTATTATTAAATCATTTCTTTCTAATTTTGCCATGTTTCATCAGAAAAGGTTAGTCTATGAAAACTGTCAGATATAAATGTGACTCAGCTCAGTTTGTTGTCCATTATGAGGAGAATACATACATGTAGGTTTTACTGCCCTTCTACCCCCAGGGGCCCAGTAGCACCCCCCGGAAGAGCCAAAAACTGTACATTTGAAATGGCTGTAAATCAGAGTCCAATTAATGAATCAAAGAGAAAACCAGAAGAATTTTTACTTATGCTATGCTGATAAAGTAATGTCGGGCACAGTTTTCAGATATAAATGGAAATGTTTCATAAAGCCATTTTAAATATTGCCCACTCTAAAATACCAAATTTCACTCTGTCTTTCAATTATATCATAGAGGTTTACACAATGAAACTATTCATATATCCAGTTTTCCATTAAATATATTATTTATTTCATTTCGTCAATAAAACGATTTAAACTACATTACCCACAAGCCTCCGTCGTTCTATATATGGAAAGGCGAAACTAGGGGCTGTTTTTTGTAGTTCATCGAAGTTATGATTAGGGTTAGGGTTAGGATCTCGCTAAAGAGGTAATTTTCCTCAACATAGCAACCCTTAATTGTTGACTTAATATATTACTAATGTGATAATAGTAGCAAAACGTTCTTTTGTAACACGATGCGCTGTTTAATATGGGTTAAAGGATAGTCCAACCACAGACAACCCTGCGATGACAAGGGACATTGACAGCCAATGATATCAAAGCTGAGCAGCGGCGTCACGCTTCCTTATCCATTTATGACCGATGTCTTTCGTTTTTCGGCTGAAGGGATAGATTGGTTAACAATCAATAACATTTGCTACCTATTAGATTGTGTTTTATTAACGTCTACACCTTCCTCCAACAATAATGCAAATGCGCTAATTATTGTTTTCAGCTTGACAAAAATTGGACAATATTGATGAGCACATGGCCAGCATTCGCAGTTCTATCGAACCGATTCCTCTCATTAAATCTTTTTTTTTTTTTTTCAAAGACAGGTGCATTTTCTAATCAAATGATTAGCTTGTAACATTTAAATTGCATGTTATGTTTTGTTTTAAAGCTATAAAAATTATTCACTTTTGTTTTCCTGTGATTTGCCATTCTTTACCAATTGAACTCTAGCAATAAAAACAGAGTTAAAAAAAACTGATTCAAAGACAAATTGCCCATATAACTGCACTGCATCCTCTGTCAATAAGTTGTTTTTGCCACTATGAAGAATAAAAATTCTTTGCAAATACTTTTATTTAAAAAAAAAAAAAGTAAATACAGATAGTCTTTCAGAGAACACTGAAGAATTTATTTGACCAAAAAGTGATACAACACACTGTTTCAAACTCAGAAAATAAAGACCATGAAGACATGCATGTCAAGTGTGCAATATCATCTATAAACCTCCATCAGCACAGCATCAAATAAACACTGATTGTCCAAACAAATGGAAGAAAGATAACGTTCAGGAAAACAAACACCTGCTACATAAAAATGCAGAAATAAAACTGACAATAACATCATTCACTTCATGACTGGAACTAGGGGATGGCTGTGCATGAATACGTCCTTTACGAAAACTCCTGATGAGAACTGATGTTTGTTTTTTTATGATAAAAGCACCAGAAGTACAGTTTACTGTATGAAGCTTGAAAAAGAGAACACAATGCTTTATCAATATAAAAATACTATTTTCAACCATTGTTTTGATCACTGGTTCTGTATACAATATATGGGTTGCTGGAAGGTCACAATGTATTCATTATAAGCTTAGAACTAAAACAAAACTGCACTGCAAAGTCTAAACACTGATCAAGGGAGCATTTCTGTGTGTGTTGGGAAGATAAAGAGTTAAAGAGGTGAGTCCTTGTGCATGATCGAGAAGAACATCATTATCTGCGAACAATCCTGAAAGACAGAAAGGAAGGAAATATTATTACATGCTACTTTTAGACCATAAAACCAGCCTCTGTAAAGATGCTGTATAATTATATATTAAATGCATCTATTATTAAAAGCTAGTCAATAATAGCAAGCTATATTCATATGAATTATAAAAAAATATATTACATGCTTAAAGGAATGTTATCCGTAGTGTAATTGATCTGCTCACGGAAACCTTTCCAATGTATGTGAAATATTATTAATAATAATAATAATAATAATAATAATAATTAGATACTGAGAATAATTTGGTAGTAAAACAAAGTGTTGCATGTTTTCTTGGTGTACAGAAAAGTATATTTATTTTGTACATCATTTGCAACTGCTTTTTTTTTCACTTAATTAGAAGCCCCAAAAATTAAATTGTCCTCTGTAATAGGGACTAATGAAAAGAGAATTAGAATTTATTTTAAAATGCAAAGTTGAATAATAATAAAAATAAAAAAAAAATCTCTGTAAACACTTAAGTGTGTCCCGTAAGGCAGTGGCTCCCAATCCTGGTCCTGGAGAAGCCCAACACTGCACATTTGAGATGTCTCCCTGATCAAACACACCTGATTCAACTCATCAGCTCATCAGTGAAGACTCCAAGACCTCAAAAGTGTGTTTGTCAGATAAGAGAGACGCCAAAACCGTGCAGTGCTGGGGTTCTCCAGGATCAGGATTGGGAACCACTGTCATCAGGTGATGAAAAGTTCGACACACACTTGTGGTCATCATGCTCACTCGAACACTTGGCCTAAACATAGGAAATACGTCAAATAAATAATCGATTGGTCAAGTGCAAAGATGGTAAGTGTGGGTATTTGGACAGTGCAAAAGTTTAAGAAACAACAAATGCTGTGCAATTTATAACAGCAGTTTGATAAAAATGTAAAACCAACACAGACTTACTGCTGCAAATGTCTGCCTCCGCAGCTTTCTGTCTTCTCCATTTCTGAAGGAATACCTCTCCACAAACACCACAGGGATGACTGCTTCCTTTACATCTTTTCAGCTAAAAAAAAAATACATAATAATAAAAATAAGAAAGGGAGAGGGGTAGAATAAAATAGAATTATAAACAGAATTTTAATAATGTTTTGTGAGCAAAATATTTAAAATATAAACTGATATGAATGAACTGCAGGAAGGGAAAAATGTGTCCTTTCATTTATTTACTTTTTTTGGATTTACATAAAAATGTATCAAAAGCATGGTACAGTAAATGTGTGATATCTGTAATGTAAAAGCACATCAAAAACGACAATTACAGTTGTACAACCATAGTTAGTTTGATGATTATTTTATTGTTGTATTGATTATTAATATACCATAGTAGAACTACAGTTACTGAGGTAAAAACATGGTAAATGTCCCGTTCCTGGGTTTTAACTTCAAGTTTAATTTGTTGCTATTGTACATGCCGTGGTTACCATGATTTTACTACAAATTTACATCTTTGACATGAAATGAATATATTGAAAGTCTATGGCACGTCACGTGACCGACAGGGTTTAATCAAACTAGTTAGCAGGTGTGTTCATTTAGTTAAACGCAATGAAACTCAAAGACAGCCTCAGATGACTGATATAATACAGCGAGTAAACAATATGGCGCTAATCTGATTAATAAAGACAGAATACATTTTATAACAGGCATTAAAAGAGCGTAATTATATCTACTCACCGACCCTGTGGCACATGGAAACTGATGGCAAGTATCGCGATGTGTGCTGAATGAGACTTCTTGAACGTGATTTCATAGAGATGATGAACTATGAATAAGCGATAAGCGAGAATGGTGTGTAAGAAAACGGTTAAACTGCTTACTTGCACGCGCCTTGGAGCGTTGTTAAACTCACCTTTTTATGCCGTTTTCCCTGCAGTTGAGTGTTGCTTTGGTCAAACTCACCGCTGAATGCTGTTTTACCTGCAGTTGAGTGTTGTTAAACTCACCACTGATGAACGCGCTAAGCTTTGGCACAGAGATCACTTTAATATCAGATTGCGAGAATATTTAAACCTCAAAAACAAGTTGGAGGGCCAGATAAAAACGATCTCTGTCATATATAATTGTTTTTGTAGCCTATTATTTATTTTTATTTATTCAGTGTCGTTGCGGTGTGCTGAACCAAGACGTCAAATTTAAACGCTGCTGAGTTCTATAGAAGTCTATTGGACTAACCTGCACGTTGAAAAATAACGCCAAAGGTATACCCAGTGCGTCAAAAAAGTGACGCCAAATCACTTGACCATGCGTCAGACATTTGACGAGTAGAGAGTGAGACTGTGTTGCAACACCTCCCCGTCTTTCAGCGCGCTCTTCAATCCGCAGACCGCGGCGCAGAAGCGTGAGCTCAAACAGAGACAGAGGACACAAGGTGTGTGTTTATCGATAGATTGTTAGAATGTCCGTATCTGTGCAGTTTTTTGTCATAAATACGGTTTACAAAAGGTCACGAAGAAGCTGTCGCTTTCTCATCTACTGTAAAGTTTTCGCTTGTCACAGCTCATCACACCACAGCCGTTTCCTCCAGCGACAATCTAGCCCTTAACACATATGAACGAACACATACTTTAATTACACTTATTTAAATATACTTAATTTAATCATACGTACTTTATACATACACTACTGTGCAAAAGTCAGGCACGTTAGTATTTTCACTTAAAAGAATGGTGTTCTGCTATTTATATATTTTGCTGTAGTGTGTCAGTATAAAATATCAAACTGCTTGTGCATTCAAAATCGCACTAGATTATTATTAAAATTAATGGCAAACTGATATTTCCTACTGACACACTGCAGCAACAGATATAAATAACTGGTTAAAACCATTTTTTGGGGTGAAAATACTATTTTTTTTTCTTTTCCATAAGACTTTTGCACAGTACTGTATTTTAAAAACGACATTATAGCTACTTTATAAAGAATGATCATACAGTAATTCACAGAACTGATTAAAGACAAGTGACAGACAGCACTCATCTGAACTAAATATCAGAGTGAGTGACAGAGATACAGTAGAGACATTATGTGTGCTTTTATATTAAATAATGACCCAGATTGTAAATTTAATTTTTTAGCCTTAGATTAAAGGAGGCACATCTTGGAAAATGAGAGCATCCAAGGTGAAAGTTATGGATTTATTTTAAATATTTGTAATGTAATGTTATCCATAGTTTTTTTTTTGTGTGGTTCTTTTTTTTAAAGTATCGGTTCAGGCACCGTTTAGGAGCCGGTACCATTATAAAAGTATCGAAAAGACACTGGACCTTACTTAAAAGTTATTATTTCTCACTGGCTCATTTACCAAATGAGTACTTTCTCTTCTTCCTCCGCACATTAAGCTATTGTAGGTAGTTCGGTAGCGAGACGTTTTAATAAATTAGCGTTTTCGATTGACGATGCGATTGACAATGTTGTGATAAGTAGGCTATACCAACTTTGTAACTCGTTACCCCCCGAACACTGGACATAGCAGACGTATGTACCAAATACAAGAAGTTATCAATCAAGAAGGTATCAGGATTATGACTTTTTTTTCATTTTTAGTTTTGATTACTCACTTGGATTAATCATTCATTTTGACAGCACTATAAAGTTTATTGTATATAGACAACCATACAAGTGTAATTGTTACTAAGCCTGCACCACTGTTCTTGTCCATTGCCCTCGCAGATTCCTGCAGCTAAGCTTGGATGTACATTTACATTCCATTAAAGGTTATTGATGACATGCTGCTGAGGTTTGGCTTTTTGCACCATAACAATACTTATTGGCAACTAGTCATCATATCTCTAGTCCTTTAATGTATTTGCATCGTACTAAAATGCGTTCATTTTCAATGGGCATATATGCGGCTGAAAGAGGTAGCCTATAGTGCATCCCAAATTTTTCAACATGAACATTTTAATATAACATTATAGTCATTATGGCCTTTAGAAAAATGTTTGTTTTGAGGCGGTGGGGTAGTGCACAATAGGCCCCTGTGGCACGGCCCAAGCTTTTGTTCTTAATGGCATTTTTTCCCTTACATTACTTTTACTTGTATACTTTAAGTAGTTTTTTAAACCAGTACTTTTAAACTTTTACTTGAGTAAAAAGCTTGAGCTGATACTTCAACTTCTACAAAAGTCGTTTTAAACCCTAGTATCTATACTTCTACTTGAGTAATGAATGCCAATACTTTTGACACCACTGCAAGATATTTATGATTGCCAGTCAAATTGATATCCTCTCCATCTATGTTCGTCAACTCTGGACTCAGTGTTGATCTTCCAAAATCAATGAACATATCCATGTTTTTTTTTTCCGCCTTTATTTGAAGGTGGAATTTCCTACACCTCACAAAGTCTTCTACTACAGGACCGTGCACTCGATCCTGTTCCTGTAGAAGACTCATTATCATAGAGTCATCTGCATATTTGATAATATACCTATTGACAAAACATATGGATATGATTTATTGATTCTTTTAAATAATCTTCAAATAAGCCTATTCCTTAACCTGTGGCTCTCTCTAGTGGGCAACATTAATATCACAGCTTTTAGCCTCAGGTTATGTTATCACATAGGCTTTGATAATAAAATGAACTGCATTTTTTTTCTTTGAGCATCATGTAAGTCTATTCAGTGACTAATATGGTGGTTCAAATATATTCACACTTACAGTTTAAATAAATACAATATAATAATATAGGCTGATGTTTATCGGAGCACATATGAACTTGCTGGTAATAGTTAATACAACACATCTCTAAAGAAAAAAAATATTCACTATACAGTAGACCCCATTTCTGAAAATGAGTTAGTTGTATGATCAGCAGATGTCTATTATTTCAGAGTTCAGAGTTTTGTTATTTTCTCATGTCATACGGCTGCTTATTATAATAACAGTTTGTTCATGTTAATAGCCTATATATTGATACCCCCCCCCCCCCAACACACACATGTTAAGGACTTAAGCCCTTGTTGATTTTTCTGAAAAGTAAATAATATTACGTAAATCGTAACTATTCACCAGCTGTTTTATTTACAGTATAGGCTAAAGCTTGGAAATGCATCTTCATCTTTTACATAATGAAAGACTTTTTTGTTTTCGATTTGAATTATTTAAAGCATTCATTGCAGATAAAATCACAGTGTCATCGTCCCCACAGATTTTAGGTTAGTTTGATTAACAAGTTAACAACTTGATGGATGCATATTGCTTTTTGTGTTTGAACAAAGTATATTCACTTATGGTTTGAGAGATACAGGTAGAAATACACCAATTGTTTGTGCGCAGTGATGTACGTGCATGATGTATGTTAAGTTTTTCATTTAACCATATTTTAACCATTGTGGTTTAAAAACAAATGTAACTGGTCAGGGAAATTAAGCGGTGGGGCAGAATTCATTTTGGCAAATGCCCGCTTTCAGATGCTTAAAAGTTCAAAAGCTCACTTAGGCCTATGTGTTGCATTGTCTCGTCGTCCACACACTCATTTGAGTCTTAAACAAACCTTAATAGTTTAATATAAAGATTTTAAAGGGATAGTTCACCCAAAAATGCTGTCAAAATACTGTCATAATTTACTCAGCCTCAGGTTGCTCTCAACCTGTATGAACTTCCTTGTTCTCCTCGGAATGAAAGAAGACATTTTGAAGAATGTTCACAACTATGAGGTTTCTGGTCCACATTGACTTCAGTAGTGTATTTTGTTTTTCATACTGTAGAAGTCACTAGGTCCCAGCAACTGTGGGGTTACCAGGATTGTTTCAAATAAATAATTTTACATTCAACAGCAGAAGGAAACCCTTACAGGTTTAGAACAACAACAGACCTTTCATTTTTGGGAGAGCTATTCCCCTAAAGCAGCTTAACTTAGCTGCTGTTAAAATTGGTCAATAATGTTAATCAAACATTAGAAAGAAAATCACTCGCTCTCCTTGACATAATCACTTTTGTAAAATAAATAAGAATTAATTTATATTACATTTATACAGTGAAGACTATACAGTTTATTTGTACATTTATTATTCAGTGCCGTAAGTGTTTCAAGTAGGTCTATTTGTATTTGTAAGTATAAGCTTCTTTTTACTTTTTACTTATATATTAGGGAGCCTTGCAGTAAGTCATAGCCTCGGGGCCTTAATGCAGCCCTTTAGCTTATAATGATGTGTGTAGATTTTACTTTAGTTTCTGCACAATTCACTGTATTTATCAGGATTTTGTTTCAATTTTAGTTTAACTCCGTATTTAGTCTGACTAAAATTTTCAAGTGATCATTAAATTTAGACTGAATTTCTAAGTGAAAACTGATCACAAACGTTGATTATCACAGAAACATCGAGGTGAAATGTCTCCCGTTAGAAGAGAGCTTGAGCAAAATGTCACACCATTTACTTTCACTTTCACTTTTGAGTCACGTGACGCTGTTTCTCTCCGGAAGGATATATACATATACACAAGAAATATTGGAAATACAATGATAATAACATTACAAGGCTGGCCTCCAGTGGTTGCATAGGGAAGTTCAGAGAATATCACGCAGAATCAGTACAGCTGTTTACTATTATAATGCATGGAAACCAACTAGATGTGACACACTTCTGCTGGAAAAAGTTATTAAGTATCACAAATATGTGCAATAAAATTTTACAAGTGGTTAAGAGAACTGATAAAACATCTGTCTTAACATGAATGAAATACGTTCATGTTAAATGTTGAATGCAAACAAAATCATTTAATCAGAATACAGCTACTTCTCAATGGCTAGCAGTGGAGATGGTGAGTCAACATAAGCTCATTGTTTTAGCAGACGCTGAGAGAAAGCACTTTTTTATGTTCGAAAGAAAGAAAGAAAAATGACAGACAACGATTATCTCTGAGATCTCATAAAAGCTGCAGGTGCTTGTATAAGTGTGGAATGTCAAGATTTTTATTGAAAAAACTAAAATACACAGTTGAACCAAATGAAACCTAACTATATCAAGACAGCAGACAGAAAAAAAAACTTACCAAACCATAAACAAATAAAACATCCCTGACACAACATAATTTACATAAAAGGTTGGTTAAAAAAATAATGGACAGATACAAACTTGAGCATGCTTAATGAACATGAACTTTGCCTTAACTTAAAAAAATTATAATAATAACAATAATATTACACACTACACTGTAAAATAACATAAAAAAGTTCTCTCAACTTTTTGAGTTATCTTTTTTGTACTGACCAAGTTAAGTTGTACTTACTTAGAACATGAAGTATTTTCAATTTGAAAATTTTAGTTATTTGAATATATAAAGTTTTTGGCTACTACGGATTACCATGTGGCATCACAATTGAAACCACAACCATAAATGTATTTGGTTTTCTGGGAGAATGCACTGGTGATATTGCTTAATGCTTTAAATGGAAAAACTGAGATTAAATCTTTGTTATATTAACTAAGAAACATTTTTTTTTTCTTAGTCCTAAAACAGCAGAAAGCAACAAATCACTCTAGTATGTTTAGTAAATATATAATTAAATATCTACATTAGCTTTGTATTATTTTTTTACCTTTGGATGATCGCCAGACCCATCTCCTGTCATGCATGTCAGTCTCACTGGGAATCTGACTTGGGGGGTTTGTCAGTCTCTCAACAGTGGCAAAAAGAGTACAAGTGTTATTTAAGTTACTGTTTATAAGGTTTGAGAAGAAGTTCTGTCTAGCTGTGGCTAGTTTCACATTAAAAGCATGAAGGCTGTCTTTATAGATGCTATAGTGAATTTCAAGTTTCGTCTTCCTTCACATCCGCTCGGCTTTTCTGCATTGTCTTTTCATAGTCTGAACTGCTGTAGATCTTCTCCAAACTGATTTCTGTCTGTTTGTTTTCTTACTGACTATTATTGGAGCAATATCATCAATAACATTCTTAACTTTTGAGTTGAAGGAGTCAAGGAGAATATCAACAGAGTCTGCAGAAATGCTTGGTGTTAGAGATATAGCCTCCATAAATAGTACGCTTGTGTTCTCGTTTATGCATCTCCTTCTGACGGAGACAGATCTAGATTCAGTGGTAGCAGAGATCAGTATATCAAAGAAAATACAGAAGTGATCAGATAGTGCTACGTCCTTAATAACAACGGATGAAATGTTTAGACCCCTACTGATGATTAAGTCTAGAGTGTGTCCTCCTTTGTGTGTGGGTCCATGCACATGCTGAGTCAAGTCAAAAGTGTTTAGAACCGTTATCATTTCTTTTGTAGTTTTGTTTTCTGCATTATCTATGTGAATGTTAAAATCCCCTGCAATTGCAAAACAGTCAAACTCTGAGGAAATTATTGATAACATTTCTGTGACCTCTTCAACAAAGGCTGGAGAGTATTTTGGAGGCCTGTAAATAACAATAAACAGAATGTGTGGAGCACCTTTCAGCACAATCCCTAGATATTCAAAAGACAAGTACTGACCAAATGACACTTGCTTGCATTGATAGACATCTTTAAATAGAGCAGCTACACCCCCACCTCTCCTAACAGTCCTGCAAACACTCATGTAAGTGAAGTTAGGAGGGGCTGCTTCATTTAGGATTGTTGCACTGCAGCTGTCTTCTAGCCATGTTTAGTTTAGAAACATAAAATCCAGATTGTTTGTGGTTATAAAGTAATTGATTAGAAATTATTTATTTTTTTATGGAGCGAATGTTTAAAAATGGTTAACTTAAACTTGATGGCAGTGCTTTGTGTCTCAATAGCAATATTAGTTTGATGCATAATAGGCAGAGATATGCATAGGTATTTACAAAATACTTGAGTAAGAGGTAATAATTACAGATGTAGAATGAATTACAGAAATGAATTACAGAACACAGGTAATGATTTGTGTGTTAGCTGTTTAAGCTAGAGATGGAGGATAAACTGTTTTTATGTGTAAATGTTCTAGTTCACAGAGATCTGTAGCGTCTGTCTGAGGGGAGAAGTGCACACAGGTTGTGTCCGGGGTAAGAGGTGTCTGTGATGATGTCACCTGCACGTTTATTCACTCTGGAGTTGTACAAGTCCTGAAGACTGGGCAGGTGCACACAACTGATCCTTTCTGTGGTCCTAACAGTCCGTTGAGATGAATTTGCTGGCTGATCCAAACCAGACAGTTATAAAAGAGCAAAACAGATTCAATAATAGCCGAGTAAAACTGTGTCATCTGTGCCTGTGGCAGGATTAACTTTTTCAGCTAATGAAAGAAGTACAACCTATGCTTTTTTACAATGGAGTCAATGTGAATGCTTCACTTTGTGTGAACCCCCAAAATCTACATATTCTAATATTTTAAGCATTTTCCCCAATATTCAGATTAAATTAGTTGTTAAAGTTATTGTAGTCGTCTGTGGAAAGCTGCTAGGCTTACTGATTTTTTTATCCATCCAAGAAAACATAATTTAGCACTTTAGTACATTTGCAGATGTATTTTCTCTTTTTAGAGTCACTTTTACAAGTCTCCTGCTTGTTATTACTGTGTCACTTTTTGTACTTTCGTTTAAGTGATATTTTTACACAAACCTGTATTTTACTAGTTAGGCTTTTCTTGACAATCTGAAATGTATTGTTTAACTTTTCTTAAGCTTCAAAGTTATTCAGGTATGTTGTTATTCAGAGTATTTCTTTTTGTTAACCAAAGAAATGTTGAAGGACAAAGAAGAAGAGCCTAGAAAACAATACAGTCAGATGATACAGCAATTAACTTCTAACATCATTAGAAGAATGGCATCTACGCTAATATTAGTCTGTTTCTCTCTTATTCCGAGGTCACCGTAGCCACCAGATCCAATCTGTATCCAGATCAGAGGGTCACTGCAGTCAAGTAAAGTCAAGTCACCTTTATTTATATAGTGCTTTAAACAAAATACATTGCGTCAAAGCAACTGAACAACATTCATTAGGAAAACAGTGTGTCAATAATGCAAAATGATAGTTAAAGGCAGTTCATCATTGAATTCAGTGATGTAATCTCTGTTCAGTTTAAATAGTGAAGTCAACGATATTGCTGTAGATGAAGTGACCCCAACTAAGCAAGCCAGAGGCGACTCCATCGGTGACAGAATGGAGAAAAGACCCTTGGGAGAAACCAGGCTCAGTTGGGGTCCAGTTCTCCTCTGACCAGATGAAACCAGCAGTTCAATTCCAGGCTGCAGCAAAGTCAGATTGTGCAGAAGAATCATCTGTTTCCTGTGGTCTTGTCCTGGTGGTCCTCTGAGACAAGGTCTTTACAGGGGATCTGTATCTGGGGCTCTAGTTGTCCTGGTCTCCGCTATCTTTCAGGGATGTAGAGGTCCTTTCTAGATGCTGATCCACCATCTGGTCTGGATACGTACTGGATCTGGGTGACTGCAGTGACCCTCTGATCTGGATACAGACTGGATCTGGTGGCTACGGTGAACTCAGATGCCATTCTTCTAATGATGTAGAAGGTACATGTTATGTGAAGTGTTCCCTGTTCCGGTTTACCTAATTAATGCAGCCTAAAAATACTTTAACAGATTTGGATATAAGAAGAATATGAGTATGTTATGTGTAAGCCAGGTTAAAGAGATGGGTCTTTAATCTAGATTTAAACTGCAAGAGTGTGTCTGCCTCTTGAACAATCAAATTGCCTGAGTTTTGAGAACCCAGCAGACGTGGAGGATTATAATGTGAAAGTGAAAGTGACGTGACATTCAGCCAAGTAATGTGACCCATACTCAGAATTTGTGCTCTGCATTTAACCCATCCGAAGTGCACACACACACACAGAGCAGTGAACACACACGCATACACACACTGTGAACACACACCCGGAGCAGTGGGCAGCCATTTATGCTGCGGTGCCCGGGGAGCAGTTGGGGGTTCGATGACTTGCTCAAGGGCGCCTAAGTCGTGGTATTGAAGGTGGAGAGAGAGCTGTACATGCACTCCCCCCACCCACAATTCCTGCCGGCCCAAGACTCAAACTCACAACCTTTCGATTGGGAGTCCAACTCTCTAACCATTAGGCCACGACGGAGCTAACAGGAGCTCATTCAAATACTGAGGTGCTAAACAATTCAGGGCTTTAAAAGTAATAAGCAATATTTTCAAATCTATACGGTGTTTGATGCAGTCACCCGGATACAGTACGTATCCAGACCAGATGGTGGATCAGCACCTAGAAAGGACCTCTAAAGCCCTGAAAGACAATTCAATTCAATTCAAGTTTATCTGTATAGCACTTTTTATGATACAAATCATTACAAAGCAACTTTACGGAAAATTACTTTTCTACAATATTTAATAGTAGCTTATAAGTGGTGACTGTCAGTTTGTGCGCATGACAGGATTTTTCAGAAAAATTAATACAACATGTAGTCAGCTAGACGATGAACATTATTAACAGCAATAATTATATGATGCAGTCACACTTTTTAGCAATATGTGTTAGTTCTGTTTGTTCAGGGTTAGCATCATCTGAGGGCCTCTGAGGGTCAGCATCATCTCTTCTCTGGTGTTCTGGATCCAGACTGGAGCTTGTGTAAATCCTAGTTACCATGGGATGTAAATCCCGTGGCAAAACATAGAAACAAAATAGAGACATCATTAGCATAGCTGCTGATCCAACAAACTAAAATTAATTAGTTTAACCCAAGCTAAAGAATAAGAATGTGCATTTGATCAGATGCAACTACACTCACAATTTAAGAGATACATTATTCAAATGCTTGGCGAAAGAGATGCGTTTTTAATCTAGATTTAAACAGAGAGAGTGTGTCTGAACCCCGAACATTATCAGGAAGACTATTCCAGAGTTTGGGAGCCAAATGTAAAAAAGCTCTACCTCCTTTAGTGGACTTTTCTATCCTAGGAACTACCAAAAGTCCAGCGTTGTGTGACCTTAGGGTGCGTGATGGGTTGTAGCGTGGTAGAAGGCTAGTTAGGTACGCAGGAGCTAAACCATTTAGGGCCTTGTAGGTAAGTAATGATAATTTGTAACTGATACGGAACTTAATAGGTAGCCAGTGCAGAGACTGTAAAATTGGGGTAATATGATCATATTTTCTTGACCTCGTAAGGACTCTAGCCGCTGCATTTTGGACTACCTGTAGCTTGTTTATTGACGAAGCAGGACAACCACCTAGAAGTGCATTACAATAGTCCAGTCTAGAGGTCATGAATGAACTAGCTTTTCTGCATCAGAAACAGATAACATGTTTCGTAGCTTGGCAATGTTTCTAAGATGGAAGAATGCATCTCCTTCTGACAGAGACTGACAAACCCCCCAAGTCAGATTTTTTAACTCACTCTGTTAGCTTAGATAATTGAGAAGTTTCATCTGGTCTCATTGAGATATATAGCTGAGTATCATCAGCATAACAGTGGAAGCTAATTCCGTATTTTCTAATAATATTACCAAGGGGCAAAATGTATATTGAAAATAGAAGATGACCTAGGACGGATCCTTGTGGCACTCCATATTTTACTGATGATAAATGAGATGACTCCCCATTTAAATAAACAAAATGGTAGCGATCAGACAGGTTGGATCTAAACCATCTTAGAGCCTGCCCTTGAATACCTGTATAGTTTTGTAATCGATCTATGAGTATGTCATTATCTATGGTGTCGAACGCAGCAGTAAGATCAAGTAAAACTAGAAATGAGATGCAGCCTTGATCTGACGCAAGAAGCAGGTTATTTGTAATTTTAACAAGTGCAGTTTCTGTGCTATGGTGGGGCCTGAAACCTGACTGAAATTCTTCATACAGGAATATATATATATATTTTTTTTTTTGCAGGAAGGAGCTCAATTGAGCAGACACAATTTTTTAAAAAATTTTAGACATAAATGGAAGATTAGAAATAGGCCTATAATTTGCCAGTTTACTAGGATCTAATTTTGGTTTCTTAATAAAAGGCTTAATAAACACCAGCCTAAATGGTTTTGGGACATGACCTAAAGTTAACGACGAGTTAATAATATTGAGAAGCGGTTCTTCGGCTACAGGTAACAACTCTTTCATTAATTTAACGGTACAGGATTGATCTAATAAACATGTTGTTGGTTTAGATACAATGATAAGTTTATTTAGCACTTCCTGTCCTATATTTGTAAAGTGCTGCAGTTTATCTTTGGGTGCGATGGATGAAACTGAAGTGTTAGATGCTGTAGAATCTACATTTGTTATTGTATTTCTGATGTTATCTATTTTATCAGTGAAGAAATTCATAAAGTCATTACTATTAAACGTTGGTGGGATATTTGAATCAGGTGACGTCTGGTAATTTGTTAATTTAGCCACTATGATTAATAAAAACCTTGTTTTGTTTTGGTTATTTTCTATGAGTGTGTGTATATGCTCAGCCCTAGCAGTTTTTAGGGACTGTCTATAGCTGGACATACTGTTTTTCCATGCAATTCTAAAAACTTCCAAGTTAGTTTTTCTCCATTTGCGTTCAAGACTACGAGTTTCTTTTTTGAGGGAGTGAGTATTACTGTTATACCATGGTACAGTACGTTTTTCTCTAACCTTTTTCAATTTGATGGGGGCAACAGCTTCTAATGTATTAGAGAAAATAGTGCCCATGTTGTCAGTCATTTCGTCTAATTCATGTGTATTATTGGGTACAAATAGCAGCTGAGATAGATCAGGAAGGTTATTTGCGAATCTTTCTTTGGTGGCTGGAACAATAGTTCTGCCCAGACGGTATCGCTGAGACATATAGTTAATATCAGTTATACGCAGCATGCACGATACAAGGAAATGGTCTGTAATATCATCACTTTGAGGTATAATATCTATAGCAGTAAGATCGATTCCATGAGATATAATTAAATCTAGTGTATGATTAAAACGATGAGTGGGCCCGGTGACATTTTGCTTGATTCCAAAGGAGTTTATTAGGTCAGTAAATGCAAGTCCTAATGCATCATTTGTATTATCAACATTAATATTTAAAATCTCCCATGATTTGCGCTTTATCAACTGTAACCAGAAGGTCTGAGAGGAAATCTGCAAAAAGACAGCGGAGACCAGGACAACTAGAGCCCCAGATACAGATCCCGTGTAAAGACCTTGTCTCAGAGGTCCACCAGGACAAGACCACAGGAAACAGATGATTCTTCTGCACAATCTGACTTTGTTGCAGCCTGGAATTAAACTACTGGTTTCGTCTGGTCAGAGGAGAACTGGACCCCAACTGAGCCTGGTTTCTCCCAAGGTTTTTTTCTCCATTCTGTCACCGATGGAGTTTCGGTTCCTTGCCGCTGTCGCCTCTGGCTTGCTTAGTTGGGGTCACTTTTCATCCTCAGCGATATCGTTGACTTGATTGCAAATAAATGCACAGACACTATTTAAACTGAACAGAGATGACATCACTAAATTCAACGATGAACTGCCTTTTTGTTTTATTGACACACTGTTTTGCTGTTTAATGTTGTTCAGTTGCTTTGCCATAATCTGTATTGTTAAAAGTGCTATATAAATAAAGGTGACTTGACTTGACTGTATAGTAAAAGAGTAAAAAGGTCCTCTACTGGCAGACTGGTGTTGATACTGACATGACAGCTACTGCTTTATTATAAAATATATATATGTATATATATATATATATATATATATATATATATATATATATATATATGTATATATGTGTATATATATATATATATATATATATATATATATATATATATATATATATATATATTAGATGGTGTTACGTTCATGGACTGTCTCTTTCCTTATTTGGTCTTTTTCCTGTTCTTGTGTAGTTAATTGATTGATTCCCACCTGTCTCCAGTTCCCTCATTACCTCCTGTGTTCTCAAATACCCTGTCTGTTCAGTTCTTACTCGTCCGTGATTATTATGATGTAATGATGTTAATGTGTTGTATATTGTCTGTTATCTCCTTCGATGTTCAGTAAACTCCTCATTTGATCAAGACCCTCCTCGAGCGCTTTATTCTATACTAGAGTACACCCACCCAACTGTAAAAGAATCACGAACCAAAACATTATAGTCAGCTGCGTTTTTTCTTTCTTTTGTTTTTGTTTTCCTCCCTCTCCCGGAATGGCTATTCCAGCTGTCCGACTCCTATGCCTGGAGCAACTGGACCATTCGCTGGAGGACCATACCAGGGACTTTCTCGATCTGGCGTGCCTTACCCACTTCCCCGACCGCTTCTGTTTCTGATGCAGAAAAGCTAGTTCATGCATTCATGACCGCTTCCCCGATGACTTCCTCATCTGTGATTATTGTGATGTAATGATGTTAATGTGTTGTATATTGTCTGTTATCTACTTCGATGTTCAGTAAACGCCTCATTTGATCAACCTTTATTTGAGCGCTTTATTCCATACTAGAGTACACCCCCAGATGGCAATGGCAATGCCAATTTTATTTACATAGCATTATTTACTGTAACCAGAGTTGACCAATGTGATTTACAACATAATATCTTAAAACAGCAATAAAATAATGAAAATAAAAGTAAAATTAAAAGCCTTATCGAACAAATGGGTTTTTAATTAAGATTTAAAACTGATCACAGATTAAGCCATTCTAATAAAAATGGGCAGATCATTCCAGAGTCTTGGTGCAATTGAAACAAAAGCTTGATCCACTCAGTGTTGTCTTGGGGATAAACAAGAGTTTTTGGAGGACTGAAGAAGTCTAGTTCGACTGTGCTCAATACATAAATCAGATATATAGAATGGAGCCATATCAAATAGTGACTTTTAGACAATTTGTCAAATTTTAAAATATACTCTGTAATGCACAGGCAGCCAGTGTAAGACTGTAGAACTGGAGTAATATGATCATGTTTATGAATACCGGTCAAAAGTTTAGCTGACGCATTCTTAACCAGTTGTAATCTATATGAAGATGTTTCACTAATCCCAGCATACAGAGAGATACAGTAATCTAATCTAGAGGTAATAAAAACATTAATACCTTTCTCAACGTTTTTAAAAGACAGAAAAGTCTTTGCTTAAGACAGAGGCTGCAACTGAAAAAAGGATGATTTGACCACAAAATTTATCTGCCACATTAAACTTCAGACGTTCATCAAATATCACCCCAAATTTTTTATATATTGCTTAACACATTAATTTAACCCACCAAGGTTTGTGTTGGGAGCAATCAATAAATCTGAGGGTTTAAAGACAATCATTTCTGTTTTTTCCTCATTGAAATTCTTAAAGTTTAGTGACAACCATGCCTTTACATCTGTCAAACAGCCCAAGAGGGCATCCAGTCCATCCGAATTCCATGTTATAGTCAGATAAACTTGTGTATAGTCAGCATTACAATGGAATGACAGCCGATAATATCTAAAAATGCAACCATGCGGAAGCATATATAAAGAAAAATGGATGGGAGCCAAAATTAATCATTGGAATACCCCACAGGTTACTACAGCATTACCAGAAGTACGATCGCCTGTCTTAACTGAAAAAGTTATTGTGATGAGTGGGGTGGGTGATTGATTTGGGCGGTGGAGTGATTGGTAAATTAGTGACACCTGCTCGACCCACCGGTCTCGAGTCCCACGGAGGAGATTGGAAGGATACAAAAGAGGATGGACGATAGTGAAGCAGGAGAGAGGACCAGGCCTGGACTTTATTTTGTGTTTGGTTTTGTTTGTGCGCAGCAGTCGTCCGTGAGGGGCTGTCACGCTGTTTTGTCTTTATTTTAAAATTAAAGTTTCATTTCAATGTCCACCGGTTCCCGCCTCCTCCTTCCTGATATTATGAAGTTTTTATATTGTTACAGTTATAATGGTAAGGTAAGATTTAAACCACTTCAATACACTGTCTATTACATGCCTGCAATACCTGTACAGTGTTCCAATCAATCAATAAAGGCAGCATGATCAACCATATCAAACGGCAGCAGTAAGATTTAAAAGCACAAGAACAGCATATTTGTCATAGAGTCACATGTTAATAGTATCATTAAAAACCTTCAACAGTGCATGCTCAGTAGAGGGATATTTTCGGAAACCAGACTGAAATACCTCAAAGATCGTATTGTCAGCTAGAGAAGTTTTCTCTTGTTCAAGAACGGTTTTCTCCAGAATTTTTGTAATGAATGACAAATCGGAAATGGGCCTAAAATTTGCTAAAACGATGGGATCCATGCTCTGTGTTTTAAGCAGAGGACAAACAGTTTCATGTTTTAGCAGCACTAGAATAGTACCAATGATTTATCAGAGTCAAAAGATATGGACCCACCACATCCAAAACTTAGTCAGATGCTTTAAGTCAGATGCTTTAAGATGATACACTCATTCTATGAAACAGTTTTCAGTAGGAGTAAAATGACTTAAGACCACTAGGGGAAGCTGAAGGGTCAAACAGAACAAGATTTAGACCCATTCTTAAATCATGTTCCTTATTTACAAAGAACTTGAGAAAATCATAACATAATAGCAAAGACACTTCTGTAGAAGATGGGAATTTAGCCTGTCTCCCATTGCATGATAAAAGAAAACGGCTAAAGATAACACCAAACTTTATAAAGTTTTTTTTTTTTTTAACTAAGAATATATACATTTTGGGCTGTAAATTGACTATTATCCAAGAATACAGACATTTTGATTATACAATAGACACATTTATCATTCTTCAATCCTTTTCCTTACATTTTGCAAGTATATCTTTACTATTAAAGCTTAACACTTTATGTCCGTATCCGTTTATTGGTCCCATTGAATCATTTTAGTGTTATTTGAACAATGAACATAGAACTAATGTGAAACTGATTTTTTGGGGGGATTTTTTTCCTTCTGTCAAACTGAATCCAGTCTAGTTTTTCCTTCACTTTTCATTTTGTTCTTAGTATGTTCTTTGTTAGTGCTGATAGTCCTGGAAGCAATTTCTCTTTTTGGTAATGCAGAGGAACATCTTGCATTTGGTACATCTCATGTACGTCTTGCTCTTGCAGCCCTTATTTCTGCATCTTTCTGCATGCTTGGTATCCAAAAATATTCAATTGGACTCCAGTCTGCACGTGTTGTAGGGTCATCTTGACACACAGGAAGCCCAGGTAACACAGGTGCAAATCTGATATGAAGGCAAAAGAATAATAAATGATAAATAAGTTTAAATACTCAATGCAGCTGAATTAAAAATTGTGGAACTGCATAAGACATATATATTACTCCTAGCCCACAGAGGGTGTCGAGTTTCCTGCTCATCCCTGTCTGTGTCTGCATCTGAGCCTTCTGCTTCATCTTCCTCTTCTTCATCACTGTCTTCTCTCACTGGTTGAAACTCATCCTCATCTCTCTCGTCATCTGACAACTCTAAATCTGAATCTCCCTCAACTGTTTTGTAAAGAATTCTATCTGCTTCAGTTCTGTTTCCTATAACAATGTGGAGTCATTATTTACATGAAGATAGTCCTGATGTCCACTATAATTGACATTCATAAAATGGCAAATTTTTCAAAAGATACATAATGTATTTGCTATCAGAACTAAATATATGATTCCTAACACCTTAATAAACAAGAAAATATATCATAGTAACAAAACCATAGACAAACAATATTTTACTCACCTTTTATCTTTCCATAAAATGTGCTTGTTCCTATGCCGTCCAAAATTCATACAGGTTTGGAGTGGCATGAGGGTGAGTAAATGATGAAAATTTTTCATTTTTGGGTGAACTATCCCTTTAAGATATCAGCACAATAGCATACTAAGCAAAATATCATCTAATTATTGTTATCGATAAAATCCCAGAAAATATTGAGATAAATAAATATGAGAAGGGCTTTTTTTCCCCACAAAATGTCTGTGTACGTCCCTGGATATGAAGCTGGATATGTGTGATGCTAACATTCAGAAGCATCAACTTTTAAATCTCCAAGCATATTAATATTGTTTTGAAGTCAGAACATAATATTGTTCAAGTAATTGTGCAAAAATTATGCTTCATGAGAAAACAGTTTGCAAAACATGCTGTGTATTAAAAACAAAGTGAAAGTTGTTGGGATTTTTCAGGTTCAAAAACATTTTTTCAGTTTTATCAGTTTCCATTTATAGCTATTTTTATGTTTCTGAAAAATTATATTCATTTTTAATCATTTTTAGTAATTCCACAGCAGTTTAGCGCTGCTGATTGAAGAGCGTCAGTGAAGCATGTAAGTGAATGAAATGTCACAGTTTTGCACTGTGCTTTAAAAATGGCACCGGATGTGTGCTCTCAGTTCATATAGAAATCAAAAAGTATAACAGTTTGTTGATCTAAAATTGTAACTGTGCATTAACAGCTGTCAGTCATGTCAGTACCAAAATGACCAGTCAGAACTTATCTACACAGCACATGCCGCACATGCATTCCACCTTATAAATCCTGTATATATCACATAATGGCACATTTTGGATTATTTTTAAGTTTTTCTACTTCTTGTTCTAGCTCCTCTTTTTCTTCTCCTTTCTGCTCGTTCAGGTGCTGATAGAGTTTTTCCAGTACTTCTCGTTGTTTCTTATGTTCTTCCAGCATCTCTTTGAGCTCCTGAACGTGTTGCTCTTTTCTCTCTCTGAAATCATGCAGTTCTTCTGCTTGTTTTCTGGCTTCATCTTCATGTTTCTTCTTCATCTGTTCTATTTCCTCTTCATATTTCTTGTAAATTTCATTTCTCTCTTTCTCTTCTCTTTCTTTTCTCTCTCTTTCTCTTCTCTTCATCTCTTATTCTTGTTCTTGTTTCAGGTCTTCAATCATTTTTTTCCATATCTTTCTCTCTTCTTCTTGTCTCTTATCATCTTCTTGTTTTCTTCTCTCCCACTCCTCTTTTCTCTCTCGTTCCAGTTGTTCATAATGTCTTTCCATTTCAGTTTTCTTTCGTTCATATTCTCTCTCTTTTTCTTCTCTCTCTTGTCTCTGTTTCTGTCTCTCTTTCTCTATCTTCTGTCTTTCTTCTTCTCTCTCTCTTTCAAATGTCTTTCTCATTTTCTCCATTTCATCTTGTTTTTCTCTCAGTTGTTCATCATGTTTCTGTTTTCTCTTTCTTTCCTCTTCCTCTCGTTCTTTCATCTGTTGTTTCTTTTTATCCTCCCATACTCTCTGCTGTTGTTTAATTTCCTCTCTTCCTTCATTTTCAGCCTCTTTTATTTTTCTCACCCATTCTTGTCTCTCTTTCTCTTCTTGTTCTTTTTTCCTTTTTTCCTCTAAATCTCTCTTTTTCATTTCTTTTTCTTCTTTCATCTTTAACTCTGTTATAACACGTTCTTGTTCATTTCTTATCTTTTCTTGATCTCGTCTGTATCTCTCTTCTCTCTTTCTATCTTCTTCTTCTCTTTCTTGTTTCTGTTTTTCATACTGTGATCTCTGATTGTCAATCTCTCTCTTCATTTCTAAAATTTTTTTTATATATTCAGCTCTTCGCTGTTTTTCTTCTTCTGATCGTTTCTGGTTTTCCTTCTCTCTTTCCTTCTTTTCTGTTTTCTCTTTTTCTTCAGACTCTTTTCTGAGTTTTTCCTCTGTTTCTCTGAATTTATTCTCCATCTTCATTCTCTCCTCATCTGCTCTTTGTTTCTCTTCCTCGAGTCTCTTCATCAGGTTTTCCTTTTCCAGCTCATATTTGGCTTCTAATTCTTCTCTTTGAGCATGAATCTCTCTTTCTCTCTCTTTCATTATTTCCTCCATTCTCTTCTTAATGGACATCTCTGCCTCCTCAAACATGCTGTTAGTGAAGTATCGACCCTGATTACTGTTCTTCACCTCTTCTATCATGTTTAACAGTCGGCTCACTTGAGTTCTGTCTTGTTTTTCTCTGTTATTGAAAGACAGGAATCTGTTTCCACAATCTCTGATCAGTTTCTTCAGTTCAGCAGACTTACTTCTCTCCACATAATCCTCTATAGATTCACCCTCAAGTTCGTCTCCTCTAGTGAACAGAACGATGCTGAACTGAGCAGCTTTTGGACCGAAGATCTTCTTTATCAGATCCACAGTGTCTGTTTCTTCCTTGGTGAATCTTCCCAAACTCAACACAATGACAAACACATGAGGTCCAGGAGATGAGAGTGAAACACATTTCACTATTTCATCCACCACTTGTTTATTTGGCAGTGATGTGTCAAAGAGTCCTGGAGTATCAACCACAGCTACTGATCGACCGTCAACTTCACCAACTCCCTTCTTACAGTCAGTCATCACTGAATATCTTCTTGCTTTACTCTCAAACTCATTTCTTCCAGAATAGTGTTTCCTGTTGCACTCTTTCCATTTCCTGTTCTCCCAATCAGCACAATCCTCAGACGCTTCAGATCATCTTCACATTCAGCACCTAGAAATCATGTCAGAAGATTTCATGTATTAGTGACGTGGAATTAAATATGGGGCTTTTCAGCATATATAACAGTATATCAAGTGATTATACCTTACTGTCATTAAGCCATTGACACATTTAGGACACAGCCAGAGTATGTTCATCTACAGAGACAGGTGTGTTATAGTGGGAAATGTTAATTCATCTATTTAGGATGTTGAAATTGAGCAATGCTGGAGGGGGAAGTGGACTAACTAATTGTTTTGAACCATCAAAAATAAAAATAAATAAATTATAATTTTAATAATAATAATCATCCCTATATGCTTGTCCACCAATCAAGAGCAGCAAAATACTAGGCTGTTTGTCCATTGGATATAACAATTGTCATTCAACTGTAGTAAAACCAATTAATATCCCCCTTTAAACTTGAGTCACGCCAACCCTCTGAATATTTGAATGAAGAGATTACATACCGGTTTTATGAATGAGAACCAATCTACTAGTGCCACAAATTGATCTGATGGCGCCGAAACGAACGCATCCTTCAGGGGCTGCTAAGCGTAAGGCTAAGTAGGCACGCAAAGAAAGTGCAGCTCGTCGTGCAGGTATCATCTATTTTGGAGTGATTGTAATGTATTGTAAAAAAAATAATAATAAACTGAGCCTGACGATCAGCGTCGTTTTGGGATAGATCATTTTTACGGTTATTCTGAGTTCAAAAGAGCGCGATCACTGATGGACAATTCACTTCTGACACTTTGAATCTGAGCGTACAATGCTGAATTTTGTTAGAAAATAGATACGTTACGAAACCGTACGAAAGAATATGTTCGCAGAAATGGCAGAATTGGAAATGGAAAGAGGCGAATTCATGATGAACTGTTGATCTGAATCTTACAAAAGAGTCGGTTCTCCTCGATGGAATGGATTACAACCTGTGGAATCAAATCTTGATTCCTTACGCCTCTGAATCAAGGAATTGATTAATTTCCTTTGGAATCGATTTCCAGCCCTAGTCAGGCGCTTACTGTCAAAATACTAAGTCAAAGAAAAAGTAAAGAAGTTTGTCAGTCAAAGAGCAAGCGCACTATACTAGAGCAATGTTTATTATGTTTCAAAACAGCTACCTCAACTGTCTGTATATCTTCTAAAACGCAGATGTTTAGCCTACATTTACTCCTCGATCATAATACACTTACTTAATTTTTTTCGTTTTCCAATCATAAATACTGTTGCCATATTTATTGAAAATAATTTTAAGCATATGAACAAGCACACCCGATTATAGTTAAAGAAACGAACTAGACTTTTTATTCAGTAGTTTATTTCTATCACTTCCACTAGCAGCTGATTTTTGTATATTCATATTAAATGTATTTCTCTACAAAACATAATATGACATATTTAGTCTATCAAAAATAAAACTGTTCATTATCCCAAATAAGGGGTTAGTGTGTTACTATAAAGAAATTACTGAACAAATTACTGAAAAAATTCTGGGCCAAAATTCAGAGCCCAGAGCACGGAAAGCTCGCCAAATACACATAATCTTTACTCTTTTTAATTTGATGTGTAAGTGTGAACTCGTGAATTCTAAAAGGTGGAGAGGAGGAGGGTGGCAGGGGGGGCTCCAACATACATTTTGCCTAGGGCCTCCAAATGTCTAGAACCGGCCCTGCCTAGCATATGCTTATAAACTGAAGTGTACTTTGCGCTTTAGTTTTAGCAGATTATCAATGTTTTCAGCCTCTGGAAGCTTGAGTGATGAGATGTTTGAAGACTCATTATCAGTGTTCATATTCTCAGACATAAAAGAGCAGCTTTTGACAGCAGATGATTGTAAATGCTGAATTAGAGCAAATGCAGTAAAATATGCAATATATTTAAACTTACTGTTTGTACGACCAGCTATGTATGTGTTTATGTATTAGAAAGTTCATATTGCTTACGGTTGTGTCTTTCTTCTCCTCTTCTTATGTTTTCCTCTCGTTGATGTTTCTCCAATTTCTCTTTTTCTTTCTTCATCTCCTCCATTTCACGTCTAAGTGTTTCTCGTTCTTGTCTCATCTCGTCTCGTATCTCTCTCAGATGTTTCTCTTGTTCTGTTATCTCTCTTTTGAGCTCCTCTTCTCTTCTCTTTCTCTCTTTTTCATGATTCTGTTGTTCTTCCTTCATCATCATCTTCATTCTCTCTTTCTCTTCTTCATGTTTCTTCATCTGTTCTTCTTGTTCTTTATTTATTTTCTCCATCATCATCTTCATCTCTTTTTCTTCTGCTTCATGTTTAGATTGAAGGTCTTCTTTCTCTCTTTCCATTATTTCTCTCTCTTGTTTCAGTCTCAGATTAAATTCATCATAAACTCTCTGTTCTTCCTGTCTTCTTTTCTCATCCTCCTCTTCTCTTCTCATCTTTTCCTCTAGTTTCTGTTTCTCCCATTCCTCTCGTTCTCTCTTCATCTTTTCCTCACTCTCTTCTTTCTCTTTCACTAGTCTTTTATATCGTTCTTCTCTCTCATTAAACTCTTCTTCTCTTTTTTTCCTCTCATTTTCTATTATGCTCATCAGTCGCTCTGTTTCTGTGTTGTGTTTGATCTGAAGTGTTTCTTTTTCTCTTTTTCTTTTCTCTTTTTCTTTCTTCATCTCCTCTATTTCACGTCTAAGTGTTTCTCGTTCTAGTCTCATCTCATCTCGTATCTCTCTCTGATATTTTTCTTGTTCTCTTATTTCTCTTTTGAGCTCCTCTTCTCTTCTCTTTCTCTCTTTGTCCTGATTCTGTCTTTCTTCCTCCATCATCATCTTCATTCTCTCTTTCTCTTCTTCCAGTTTCTTCATCTCTTCTTCTCTTTCTCGGACTCTGTCCATCAGGATCTTCATCTGTTGTTCTTGTTTCTCTCTCTCCATCTCTCTGAACATCTTACATGAGTAGAAACTCCCTCCGTTCTCTCTCAGCATGTCGTCTATCTTCTGCAGTAGATCAGTCACCTGTGTTCGGTCTTCAGTCTGATTATTACTGAACACATGATATCTGTTTCCACACGCTTCGATCAGCTTCATCAGAGGAGGTCCAGATTTCCCCAAACACTGTTCAATGGTCTTGTTCTTCAGGAAATCTCCTCTGGTGAAGAGCACCATGGTGTACATTAAAGATATCTCCCCAAACGTCTCTTGGATGATCTTCACTGATTTAGCTTCTTCTGGAGTGAATCGTCCCAGTGGTATCAGTAAGAGAAACACATGTGGTCCAGGCAGGATCATGGAGATGCAGCTGCTGATTTCTCTCTGGATCTCTTCATTACTGAGTTCAGTATCAAACAGTCCTGGAGTGTCGATCACAGTAACACGTCGACCGTTGATTTCAGATGATTCTCTACGACTCTCTTTAGTCACTGACTCAAATGATGTTTCTGCCTTAAAAGCATTTCTTCCTAAGATTGTGTTTCCAGTTGCACTTTTGCCAACTCCAGTTTTTCCCAGAAGTACAATCCTCACTTCATCGTCTGTGTTTTCTCTTGAAACTAAAATTGAAAACAAAACAAATCATACAGAAATGTAAGAAAATATGTTAATTTACTCTCATGACAAGACCTACAGGGGGTTCATTGATCTCCAAATCAGTGTAGCGCCATTTTGGCAAATCTGAGCAGTATGCAGGCGTCGTACGATCTTCTGTATCAGCCGCGCTGAGCTGATGCACTGTTTTCTTTCAAACCAAAGTGTAAATACAATACAAAAAAACATATCCTTGTGGCGTGGCTGATACAGAAGAGCATATACGCTGCCTGCGTACAGCTCAGCTTTTCCAAAATGGCTCTACGCTGACTTGGAGAGACACAGAGGAGAGGAATTGTAGAATAAAGTCGTTACTTTTGGTTTCTTTGTGTACAAAAAGTATTCTAGTCACTTCATAATGTTACAGTTGAACCACTGATGGCAGATGGACTATTCTGATGATGTCTTTCATACTTTTCTGGACCTTGACACTGTTATTTATTTGCCAGTCAATGGGACAGTCTCAAGCCTCCCTGTTTTCATCCAAAATATCTTAAATTGTGCTCTGAAGACAAACAAAGCTTTCAAGGGTTTGGAATGACATGGTAATTAATGACAATATTTTGATTATGGGGTGGAGTAACCCTTTAAGAATGTTGAATGTCACAGTTTTGCTGTTTATAAATACAAATACATAAAATACAAATTATGAAAAAAATATATATATATATACCTTGTGACAGTAAATGTGTCTCTAATGAATTAATTTTCTTCTTCATCTCTTCATATTCCATCAGTTTATTCATCTGAGTCTCCAGAAATGTCTCTGTGGAGTAAAACTCTCCTCTGTTTTCTTCCAGCATCTGCTCGATCTTCTCCATCAATGTGGACACTTGTGTTTTTGAATCAAAGAACTGATGTCTTCCTCCGAATCTCTCGATGACAGACTGTGTTTCTTCATTGAGTTCTGTCTGATGCTCTGAGTCCTGCATTATGAGGATCATGAGGTGTTTTTTGATCCTCGAGCTGAATATCCTCTGGATCTCCTCTATTTCTGCTTTGTCTTCATTATTGAGTGGAGCACCAGGAACAATAACGATAAAAACATGAACTCCAGGATCACAGAGAGACACACAGTTGAGAGTCTGACGCATCACTTCCTCTTCTGAGAGACGAGTCAGAGCTGGAAGCTCTATCACTCTGATCTGACGACCATGAAGCTCCCCGTCTGTCTGCTGCAGGATCTGCTCTGATACGGAGGATTTTAACATCCCGTCGCTCCCACACATGACCAGATTCAGCTTCACATCCTCTGAAACTGATAGAAGAAAAAGATTAAAACATGTTCAGTTATTACTAGAAACATTTCATTGATTGGTTTTTCCGTATATAAACTGACATTCTCCACTGATAAACTACAACTAAATATTGCAAAAACTTAATTGTCTGTAAAGTTATAATTGAATTGAAGCTTCAAATATCCTCACACTCACGTTTATCTGTGGTCTGTTGCTCCACTATGAAACACTGTGCAGCTTCAGCACACTCCAGGTGTCGTCCATCATTCATCTTCACAATCTCCTCAAACATCTGCAGAAGATCCTCAGGAGAGCTGCTTCTCTGAAGACTGAAGTGTCCGTTTGCACATTTCTGAATGATTTTCTGTAGGATGTCATTGGTTTCTGTGGTCTCTTGTGTGCTGAGCACCATGGTGTGTTGATAAACCTGCTCAGAGAAAGAGAGCAGCACCTTCTCCACACGCTCCTGATCTTCTGTTGAACACTGCTCATGTTTGAGGAGCAGAAGGATCACATGAGGTCCTGGATCAGACAGAAACACACACTCTCTCACTGTCTGTGTGATCTGATGATCTGAGATGTTCGTCTGGAGCAGCTGAGGACTGTTGATGATCATCAGGTGTCTGTCCTTCAGTCTTCCTCCGACTCTCTCTACAACATCTGGAGCAGCTTCACTGTCAAACGCTGCTCGTCCTAAGATGAAGTTTCCTACGAGACTGTTTTCTGACACGCTCTTCCCCAGAAGAACAATCCTCAGATCACTCACTGAAACACACAAAACATGTTACAACATTAAGAACTGTAGCATTCTACTATCACAGATAGTACACTCCAGCAGGACAACATTTAGATTGAGAAAAACTGCCCACATTTGTTGCATATTGATCATTATAGTCATTGATATTCTTCTCTAGACTTACGGTTGGGTGGTCTTTCTTTGCTCCGTCGTCTCCTCTGAGCAGTACCGCGAACAAGAGCTGTAGAAATTAAAAACACAAATTCAATTCTTTCCTCTGTCCCCCTCCACCACTTCTATAACAGCTGATGATTGTGCCACATTCTTCACAGACAAAACCAGAATGATAAGTAGTAATTTCTTAGCCCCACACACACAGGACTTCAAACCAACCACATCCACTGTTATAACACCCATCTTCTCCTTCTGTTCCCTCACTGAGGCAGAAATAGCCAGCCAGCCATCCTACAACATGCCCAGACCCAATCCCCTCACACCTCCTCCAAGCTAGCTCTCCTACACTTTTACCAGCACTCACACACATCATCAACACATCTCTTCACACCGGCACCTTCCCCAACCAGTCAGGTTTCAGGAGTGGCCATTCAACGGAGACTGCACTACTGTTAGTCACAGAAGCCCTGCGGATTGCAAAAGCTGATTCCAAATCATCAGTTCTTATTCTGCTGGATCTATCTGCTGCTTTTGACACTGTCAATCATCAGATCCTCCTGTCTGCCCTATCATCACTGGGCATCACATTGATTACACTTCACTGGTTTGAATCATATCTTACTGAGGCTTGGAGAGGGGAGGTATCCAAAGCATATCAACTGGTCACTGGGGTTCCTCAGGGTTCAGTTCTTGGACCCCTCCTCTTCTCCATATACAATACATCACTGGGTCCCACCAGCTCTATCTTTCATTTCAATCTCAGACTGCTTGGTGGACATCTCGGCATGGATGAAAGAATACCACCTACAGCTCAATCTGGCAGAGACTGAGCTTCTTGTCTTCCCTGCCACTCCAACTCTACACTATAATTACTCCATCCAGCTAGGTTCTTCTACAATTACCCAGTCAACTTCAGTCAGAAATCCTGATGTTACCTTTAATGACCGGCTGACCTTCAAAGACCACACTGCAATGACTGCTTGATCTTGCAGGTTTGCATTGCACAGCATCAGAAAGTTCAGGCTCTTGTCATTTCAAGGCTGGACTGCTGTGATGCTCTTCTGGCTGGACTTCTATCAAGCACAATCAAACCTCTACAGATGATTCAGAATGCAGCGGCATGACTTTTCTTCAACGAGCCCAAAAGAGCCCATGTTACACATCTCTTTATCTCCTTGCACTGGCTACCGGTTGTGGCTCGCATCAAGTTCAAGGTATTGATGCTTGCATATAGAACGGTCACAGGCTCAGCACCCGCATACTAGGGCTGTGCTATTAATCTAAATCGTAATAAAATCACAATTTGAGCGTGCACAATTTCTAAATCGCTTAATAGCATGATTTTCAGAGGCCCCGACCTCCCGCAGTAAGCTATCTGAACCAGTCAGAATGAAGTGCGCCTAAATGGAGCGCGAGAACAGAACAGACTGGGCATATGCCTAACTCCAGGTTCACACACTCTGTCTGTGATGTGTATTTCTTCCGAGCCCATGTTAAAGGATCAGAGCGTTCACACTGCACACTGTAAATGATGTGACCACAGAAAAGGTTAGAAATGGAAAGGTGCTAAAATAATGAATATCTAGCGCATGAGCATATAGAGAGTTGCGAATGCACAGAATACAGTTTGAGCGAAGGGAGACACATTTTAAGTGTGCGCACTCTCTCCGGGTGAGAGCATCGTGTATATGAACACACGTGTCTGGTTTTGTGACCAAGCAAAGGAAATCTGCGTGCGCGCGGAGAGATTGGCGCTCATGCATTATTTTTATGTGCTTTCGTGTTACAATAACGCGCTCTCGCTGCTGCTTCTGCACCGCATACACATATTATATGCACTGCAAACGGAGTACGTGTGAACCTTGGGCAATAAATCTATTTCAACACCTGAGGCGCTGCTACAATGAGCTCTATGACCAATGCCATGTCTAGACATTTTGTTTGACATCTTTACTCAGTGATTATTTTGACTAATGTCTTTTCTAGAGACATGTTACAACTTCTTAATAAAGCTCTAATTGGTGAATCTAAAACACTCATGACCTGAAACATCAACAGAAACATGACTGAGAAGGAATGCTTAAAGGGGGAGTGAAATGCTCGAGTATGGCTCTGTGTGACGTTAGATGGAGCAGAATTTCCTTATATGGGTCCTGAAGGCACTTCTGCCTAGAGCAGAGCAGAGCAGAGGCATTCACTGATCAGAGCGAGAGCGTCGCGAAATGTCACAAAAGAAGTGTGTTTTTGTTGCCAGGGCAAGACAACCCTGCACAGATTACCAAAAAAAAAAACATCAAGGGACCAGTGGATGGAGTTTATTTTTACAGAGCATCAACGGAGTTGTGCAAGTGTTTTTGTTTGTTCCCTGCATTTCGAAGATGCTTGTTTTACAAACAAGGCCCAGTTGTACACCTTTAAAGAAAAAAAAAGACGACATAAAGTGGAACTTAGTCATTTTCCAAAACCGCTAACAAATATATACAGTTTCAGTACATACCACATAGAGACGTCGTTGCTGATGCTGCTCTTGTTAAATTTCAGCCTCTGGATCTGATTCTGGATCATAAATAAACGGCTGAATCTGACTGTTAGCCATGGTTTGTTTGGGATGTTTTTTTCCTCACGGTAATGTCACAGCTTCAAACGCTCTCAACGCAAAAGCTTACTTGCGCTCGTGATTCTTTAGCTCCGCCCACACGTCACGCCTCCAGCCGCTCGTGTTTTTCCGAAAAAAATCGGCACAGACTATTTTTATCTTATAAATATAATAAAACTAAAGACTTTTTGGAGTTATGAAGTATGCAGTACTACTCTATAGGTACTCAAGAGAAACGGGATATTGAGTGAAAATGAGCATTTAACCCCAGTTTAAATCATTTACATTTACATTTATTCATTTAGCTGACGCTTTTATCCAAAGCGACTTACAATTGCTATATATGTCAGAGGTCGCACGCCTCTGGAGCAACTAGAGGTTAAGTGTCTTGCTCAGGGACACATTGGTGTCAACCAGTGGATTTGAACCCAGGTCTCTCCAACCAATGGCATGCGTCTTATCCACTGCGCCATCACCACCCCCAAATATCCCCAAATACCAAAAATAAATAAATAAACAAATAAATAAATAACTTTTATTGTAAAAACTCAAAGTAAAAATTCTCCACATTTCATTGTACTTAATAGTAATTGAGTAAAACTTAATGAAAATCTAGATAAATCCGCTGTTCATCTTACAAAAGGACAGATTAGAGCTCTTCTAACTGAATTTCAGCTCTTCTTTACATGATCTACTTTTATTAATTAAGCAGATCAACTCAAGATGTTTTGTAAACCTGTATATCTCCACATTTTGCAAGTGTATTTTCTTTAAAAGAGATGACTGACTCTGATGTTGATTCAGCTATTAATATGATTGCTAGATGAAAGTCTCACCTTGTCTTTCTCTGCTGGACATGTTTAGGTTCTGTTCTTTCTTTACTCATCAGCTGATCATCATCTTCTCTGAGTCCTGACGTCTGTCTCTTCATCATCCTGTCAGATATTACACTGGTTTAACCTTATTAACACACTAAACATACGATTTAATGACAAAACAAGAGCTGTCTGAGAGATTTGTTTAGAAATGTGCACAATTTTAAATGAAAATGTATTCAAAATGCAACAAAAGCATTAAACTTAATAAGAACTGATTAATTACAACTTTACATTTTCCCCTAAGAAACAACTTTAGATTGTGTTATTGTTGTTCTCTGATATATATGAAAGTGAAACCAACCATTTCTGCGACTCGTACAGTTACAATTACACTCTTAATACGGTCATAAAATCATCATTTTGCGTCGTATATTGTATTTACTTATTTAACTATATAGCACGGAAAGTGTCTTTAAAGTAAAAGTGATACCAGCATGTCGAAGTTTGTCATTCCCTTCATGGAAGCAGGAAGAAACCTGTGTGGGCGGAGTTTGTGACGAATCACTCGTTTATCATTAATATTAATTATCTGTTTAGCCTCATCCTTCAGTCACTCGGTTCTTCAACTCCCTTTCACTTTAACTGCATTGGAGAAAAGTTGAAGGCAGTTGATAATTTTCTCATTAAAGCTTTCAAATAAATGCATTTTGATTTTATTTGCGTACTGACACGTTTGTATTTCACAGTCTCTCAGTACATTTAAACCATAGACATATAAATACCTAGACGCCTGATTGGCCGCTTTGAGCCGTTGACGCGTCCGCCATGTTAGTGAGGGCAAGACTGCCTTAAAACAAATGAAAGTAAACGGGGGAGTTGAGGTTTTTACTGAATAGAAACACCATAACGTTCTCACTTACCAATCAATTTCAGAGGTTAAAAAACAGTTAAAAAAAACTTTGCCTCCAGTTGTTTAGTAAGGTTTGGAAAATTATTAATTGAAAGCTCACATTTGTCTCACTTGATGATTTCGTTGATTTTTTCGGTTTACAAATCTGTTAATTTAGTATAACTGTGACATATTCATGTAATGTCATTTGAATGTACATTACATGATATGTAGTTGTTTTATTGCTTTCTCTGTGTTCAATCGCAACATTTTTCTTTCTTTTTTTTTTTCTCTCTTTCTAGTGTCTCAGGTCAGAACACAGCTCATTCCCTTTGAAATACTAGGATAAAACCTAAATAATACATATTTAAAAACTAATAATTTACTATCGTTGAGAAAATTTAATAAAACAAGTAAATACAAATCACACACTTGAAGTCTGCTTTTCATTTTGATAGCACTTTAGCCTACAGAAGAATACAACAAATAATAACATGTAACCGATGAGGCTATGGATCCATTGAAAATGAAAATATGCACTGATACAGTGCACAGTAGAAATATAGTAAAAGTGATATGTTATATTAAAAAGTATATGTAGTACAACTTAAAGTAAAGTGAATAATATGAAAAGCGAGTACAACAGTACAATAACATATGAGATATAATATATTTATTAAATTCTATGTATAATATGAATAATACCATAATAAATAACTGAACAACAATAGGTTAATAATAGCAAGAAGAATATGTAATATAAAGGCTGGAATAATACAGAATAGGTAAAAATGAAGAATAAATTAATAGTAAAATAAAGAGTAAAGATGTAATTTTAAAATACTAATTATTAATCAAATTGAGACACAACTAATGACACAACACAAAAATATTGTGGACATGAGTTCCAAATTGTGTTTAATTAATGAGCTCCTGTTCGGAGCCTGTTTGCGACTCCGTTGATTCGGATCGGCACTTCGGAGCCTGTTCGCGACTCTGTTGATTCAGATCGGCACTTCGGAGCCTGTTCGCGACTCTGTTGATTCAGATCGGCACTTCGGAGCCTGTTCGCGACTCTGTTGATTCAGATCGGGACTTCGGAGCCTGTTCGCGACTCGGTTGATTCAGATCGGCACTTCGGAGCCTGTTCGCGACTCTGTTGATTCAGATCGGCACTTCGGAGCCTGTTCGCGACTCTGTTGATTCAGATCGGCACTTCGGAGCCTGTTCGCGACTCGGTTGATTCAGATCGGCACTTCGGAGCCTGTTCGCGACTCGGTTGATTCAGATCGGCACTTCGGAGCCTGTTCGCGACTCGGTTGATTCAGATCGGGACTTCGGAGCCTGTTCGCGACTCTGTTGATTCAGATCGGCACTTCGGAGACTGTTCGCGACTCTGTTGATTCAGATCGGGACTTCGGAGCCTGTTCGCGACTCTGTTGATTCAGATCGGCACTTCGGAGCCTGTTCGCGACTCTGTTGATTCAGATCGGGACTTCTCTGAGCCTGTTCGCGACTCTGTTGATTCAGATCGGCACTTCGGAGCCTGTTCGCGACTCTGTTGATTCAGATCGGTTCGCGACTCTGTTGATTCAGATCGGGACTTCGGAGCCTGTTCGCGACTCTGTTGATTCAGATCGGGACTTCGGAGTCTGTTTTTTATTATCGTGTGACGGTTTGTAGGTGTCCAATCTGTCGATGAGTCAGGTATGTTTTCTTCTGTCTGATGTGAGAGTTATGAGAGTTGCCCACTCCAATATGGCGGCGACGTTGACGTGCGGTCGAGCGGCCAGTGAGGCGTATTTATATGTTTATGATTTAAACAATGGCTTTTGTAACTCACTGTATATTCAATGATATGCTCAACAAAACTAATGCAAACGTTGTCTTCAAAGAGGGTAACTTACATTTCAATCATACAATCTCCAGCGAGCTCATTATTTAGCTAATTATTAATATGCATATAAACGCCATAAAATATATATATATATATATATATATATATATATATATATATATATATATATTCGTCGGTTTTTGTTTACGTACGAGGTCAGTGTTGTTGCGCTTGTGTTTCTGTACGGACTTTGGAAACTGCAGCACCGCCGGAAGTTCATTCCATGCTTTGATTCGCGAAGAGACCACAATTCTAATTATTTAGGAATTTAACAATTTAATCGTTTTATACGACACGCGAGACATCAATAATGTCTGACAACGAAGACAAGTGAGTTATCCAGCGCGTCTGTTAGAGTGTTTCTGAGATGTTTATGAGTGTAAACACGACGAGACTCTTAAGAATCTAGTGTTTGTGAATCCTGTCTGGATTTAAAGCGCGAGGTCGAGCGAGTATTTCATTTGTTTGTCTGCTTGTATGTTTATTCATCTCTGGTTCTGTGTTTTGTCTGTGCTCAGTTTCGACGATGGAGATTTCGATGATGTTGAAGATGAGGAGGCTCTGGATGATCTGGAGAACGTGGAAGATGTGAGAACAGAGTTTATATCGTCGTGTCTGATGAATGTATATCTGATAACTTATATAGAACGAAGTTAGCTGACTGAGTGGACTCTTTCAGGGTTCAGTTCTTGGGTTTGTAGCGCTTTAAAATGAAGCGATTCTGTGGGACTAGGTTTAAGATGCCTCCAGTATTTGAGGGATCGTTTATGCATATTGATAATCTCTCTCTCTCTCTGTGTGTGTGTGTGTGTGTGCAGGAGGATCAGGAGCACGTTCAGATCCTGCCGGCGGGTGAAGGACAGCAGGCCAATCAGAAGAGGATCACCACTCCGTACATGACCAAATACGAGCGTGCACGAGTGCTGGGGACACGAGCGCTGCAGATCGCGTGAGTGACCTTTGACCCTCACACCCAAGTGAACTCTAGTGAATGTGTGGCATAGCCTTTCAGAGTAAACCTCATTTGGTGTGTGTGTGTGTGTGTGAATGAGGAGAAACCTTCATCGTTGACCAGTGTCTGTGCTGTTTATCTTCTGAAATCACAAGCACTAAAAAACCTCTAGCAATCTTCTCGTCTAGAGTTCATTAGTTTCTGAGTCTCCTCACGAGCGTCTGTTGTGTCTCCAGCAGTTTGTGTTTGTTCTGTCTCCTGTTTGTTTGTGTCTTCACCTTACGATGCTGAGAGTCAAATATACATCACACACAGCAGTATCAGATTACTGTTATTAATATACTATTACTATATTTATTCATATTTTGAGTTTATTTCAGATTTGTTGTGCTTTTGTCACTTGTTAAACATTTCCCTTTATTTAGTATCAGTCATGTTAGTACTTAAACTTATTATTAATTTCTAATGCAAAGTTGCTGCAAAGAAAGCATTTATAATTTCCATTTAGTTTGCTTTTAATCCAATAATTAGGTTTTATTTCAGTCTTATTTCAATTGACAAAAAGGTTTAATAGTTTTATTTCTAAATTTGTTTTTTTTTTACCATAAAAACATCAGCCAGTTCATATTATTTGTATAATAGCACTGTTTTTTAAAGAAACATTGCTTTGAAGCAGCTTTATATTTCCTGTTTGACAGGATGTGTGCACCAGTGATGGTGGAGCTGGAAGGAGAGACGGATCCACTGCAGATCGCCATGAAAGAACTCAAGTACGACAAGAAACACACATTTTATTATATTACAGCATCACTGACAGTCAGAATTAGTATGTTTGTGTGTGGTGTGTGTTGATCAGGAGCAGGAAGATCCCCATCATCATCCGTCGGTATCTGCCAGATGGGAGTTATGAGGACTGGGGCTGTGACGAGCTCATCATCACTGACTGAGACACACACACACACACACACTCAGCAGTGTTTCCAGCTCAGATCTCAAGTCTTCTGCTCTGGAGCTTCATGTTTCTTCCAGCAGTTCCTCTGTTTGTCCAGAGGAGGGCAGCACAAACACATGATAAACTCTCAGCAAAGAGGACCAGTTCATTCTCAATATCATTATTTATTGTTCATTCGTTTCCGTTTTATTCATGCAATATTAAACTTTTTTTTGTAGGAAATTATACACTGTGCTCTTATTTTTCAGATTGTTGAGAAACAATGTCACATTATCAGTAGATTCACACTGAATGTGTTTAATAGTTTGATTTTAAGTTGTTGATTACCACAAAATAAAGTTTAGGAAAAGTGAGGAAAACAATAAATAATTTATAAATCTTTTTTTTTTTTTTTTTTTTTTTTTTTTTTATGTAAAGTCAGCATAGCCATGAGAAGAGTTTCGCGGGGTTTGATTCGAATGTATCATCGATAACGAACCGTTTCCACTTGACTGACGCACTAACAGCGGGATCTTGATGTAAATATTCATGTCTGAATCTGTATTTTGAGGTGAAACTACTTCTCAAGATATATGAACGTCTTGTGATGTAATTCCTGTGGATGGAGTTTAAGGTCCGTAATCACATTGGCTGAGTAAGTACCGTTACAAACGCGCATTCTTTAGAGTATGAATGTGTGTATATGGATCTATTCTGGATTTATAATATTGTCCCAGTCATCATTGTCACGTAAATGACGGAGTATTGTGTTGCTTCACACTCGTAAATCCTCGGTTAAAAAGTCCGTTGAACGCGCGCTTCAGAATCTCACCGGAAGTAGAAGGTCATGTAGAGGAGACCGGAGGAAACTAACGCGCTCAGTTCCTCCAATCAGAGACGAGATAAGAGTGACGACACCATCTCTGTCTGTGCAAGATCGTTTCATCGTTTCTTTTACTGTCTATGGTTTCACCTCAGCTGAAGTTTTCAACAAAATACTGATCTTGAGGCATAAAGGGTACTTTTTTATTTTAGATGACTGTGATTTTGAACATACATACATTTGACCTCTGTTACTGATAAAAAAAAATGCTAATATATGTGTTTCCATAGGCATATATATGATGTCTATGTGTGTTTCTACCTAGCATATGACAGGGGCAGGGCTAACAATGTGCCACATGAGTCGGTGTAAACACCTTGTTTGTCTATTTTGACATTTTTCAGTTAGAAAATGAACATATTTTAATCTAAAAGTACTTCAAAAATATTAGTGTTGCACATTAAACGAGCTGGGAAGTTGTGGCCTAATGGTTAGAGGGTTGGACTCCCAATCGAAGGGTTGTGGGTTCTAGTCTCGGGCCGGACGGAATTGTGGGTGGGGGGAGTGCATGTACAGCTCTCTCTCCACCTTCAATACCACGACTTAGGTGCCCTTGAGCAAGGCATTGAACCCCCAACTGCTCCCTGGGCGCAGCAGCATAAATGGCTGCCCACTGCTCCGGGTGTGTGTTCACAGTGTGTGTGTGTGTTCACTGCTCTGTGTGTGTGCATTTCGGATGGGTTAAATGCAGAGCACAAATTCTGAGTATGGGTCACCATACTTGGCTGAATGTCACTTCACTTTCACTTCTTTATTTTTAACCAATGAATATTATCCCCACATGATCTTAATGCTAATATGTCTGTCTTGTACCATTTCATTAAAGTTTGGTTAAAGACTGTTCTTGATTCATCAGCTGATTACTATATACGAGTAAAATATATATTTAAATATTTTTTTTCTTCTGCAGAAATAAATAGACTTTGCTTTTCAAATTCATTTGATGCCAGACATCTAAAAGAATTTGAACCATTCACAAAAAAGTATTGGTACTACAGTAGTAAAATGGTTTCTCTGAGGTCGGCTCTTATTTGAGATCCTGTGGGTTAATGTGGCTTTGTTTCAACTTTATAATAGTCCCCACCAAAGGGGCAATACACTTTGACTTCTTGCATTTAACTTAATATCGTAGTTTTGGTGTTATTAGTGAAAATATATCAAAATATATATATTGTATTATTGGAAAATGTTAATGAGGTGTTTATATGATCGTCCCACAGCCAGTCTAAGTGGTTTAAATATATGTTAGATGTCACTTCAGTTCATTCCTCACTCTGGAAACGGATGGTGACACTGAGCGCACATCATTGTTGGATACATGATATAGAAAGGTCACATACAGTTGTGTTTCACATCCTTCATGTTACTGGATTTCATTTCAGCCAATATACATATTCAGTATTCAGTAAATAATGCACTTAGATTCACTTCTGAGCAAAACATTAGCAATGGTTTATGGGCAATTAATTTTGTCCTCGTAACTCATGGAGTCACAGTCGTATGATGATACAAAAGCAGAAAATTAAAGGTTTTTAGATTATGGTTTGCACTCGTTTAACTTCTCTCTCTCTCTCTCTCTCTCTCTCTCTCTCTCTCTCTCTCTCTCTCTCCCTCTCCCTCTCTCATGCACACTGTTTAGGAATGTCCAAATCCTGTTGCAGTGAGACCTGCAGTGTGTGTGTGTGTGTGTGTGTGTGTGTGTGTGTGTGTGTCTTTGTATCCAGTGAAACCCTCCCTCCTCTCGCTCAGCCGGAGCTGAATGAGTCTCTTTGTTTAACCAAAGTATCACACAGATGATTAAATCAGGGGAATTAGAAATCAGCGTCAACTCTCAGCACACACACACACACACACACATGCAGATAAGCAGGGTAGCATTCACACACACACAGTGTCAATGCAGAGGCTGTAGAGATGTGCAGTGCATGATATTAGTCTCATCCAATCAGAATGAACTTACAAGCTCATAAAAACATTGCATTTGTTCAGAACAGAATACTAGCATACTGCATGGACACAAACTCAATCTAAACTACATTGCTGTCACATGACTTCATTGTGTTGCGTGATATGGAAATATTTGCATTATTATATGCAGCATTCAGTTTCACATTTGTCTTAAATACAGAAAAGTAATATATTCTATGTGTCCATATAGGCTACTGTGTTCTGGTGGAATACATGGGTGATAACTATGGTATAGATAATGAATACACATATTTTTACACAAAAAATTACACATCTAATGTGTTACTCACCATTACTTTGTAATTAATTGATTTGTGAAAATAAATATGTGTGTGTGTTAAAAAAGTAAGGAAGAATAAAATGAATATCCAGGTAAGTATAAAGACAAGGAGGCATTTGAACAGACTGCAGCTTTATTTAAAGTGAGGGAAGTTAGTCACTGCTCTCTTCTATTTACACTGATAAAGAAAAACAACAACACTTTTACCCACCACAAAATTACAGTTTCCAACATCAGAATAAAACACTACTGATAAAAACCGAACAAAACAACAAATATAAATAATAGTATGTAATATACAACAAGAATGCTGTTTGTTTGCTGTTTTTGAATAATACTAAAGAACAGGGCAAAAACTGTAACAGTACCAAAGGGAAGAGAACATCTAATAACTAACCCTGATAGCACAGGTATCACAGAGATGTCATTTACATCTCCAGGACGTCTATGGGACCTTTCCTATCAGATGACAAGTGATGCATATGATTATGTAAAAATGACATCTTAAAGACATCTATAAGATGTTTGTACACAACAGATGCTTTCCAGATGAAGCGATCTTTAACAGACCTCTTGCAGACGTGCGTGTGCTATCTGGGAAACATCGTTTACAGTAACAGACTGCAAAAGACATGTTTATATTAGCCGCAATCTTTTATTTCAGTTTTTTTTTTTTTAAACGGTGTTTTAAAAAATATATTAAACGTTAAGACTGGCATTGTTCTGAAACGACATTACTTCAATAAAAGACCAAACGGCGCGCTCTTTCAAATTCCTGTAGACTATTTGTCACGTGGGCGTTTAAATATTCATAGCGGCTAACGGCTGATCAATTTAGCGCGCTGAAAAAAAAAATAGATTTGCGAGATTTAATTCGAATTTATCGTCGATGACAAACCGTTGCTGATGGACTGAGGCACTTAAGTAAAAAAAAAAAGTCTTTATTAACCGGAAATGGTTAATACCGATGACTGAAATATTGCCTGTGTTTGGAGTAAAAAGGTAAAGACGAGTAATTATCACGTCCTGGCACTGATATTTACACACGCTGAAAGTCATAAAACACTAATGTCATTAACAAACACTAGACAGTGGTGAAGACTTTTCAGTGTAGTTATGGCAGCACAAATAACAAGAGTAACAACAATAGAAACGATTACAACAACGAAAACACGTCATTATTTGTTGATAAAAACAATATGGCCTTGTTTTGGTTAATAAAAAGAGATTATTCACTCATACAAAACCACAACAACATGGATTTCGAGATACTATCATCAGTTGTGAGTTTGTGTGTGTGTGAAGTTTGAGTGATCTAGTGTTTGAGCAGGTCGACTTCTGTACTGATGTTTGGTTTGAGTGTTACTGCCACTCAAGAGTTCAGAAACTGCACCTATTTTTGTTGGATGTTGTTTAATGTTTTGGTCTCAGAACTTTGGTAATATGTTTCATGAGGGACCACAGGTGTTTAATTTCTTCCTCCTTTAATTCGTCTAGCGTTGAGTGAATCTGTGTCGGTTGTGAAGGTTTGATCAGCCTGAGGCATGTGAGAATATGTTCCCTGCAGATCTCCACACACACAAGTTTCTCTCAGGTTCCTGTCTGTGTAGACTGTGGTGCAGGTGAGCGTTTGTCATGATATTCAGTCACACTTTTGTTGGACCCTACATCGACTGGATACCAAACCAGCACGTTGCGTCATGGTCGAGATAAGGTGGTGTATACGGGCTGCTCCCAGTGTGTTGGGCTGTGTGACTGCGGCACGGAGCCGGGGTCTGGAATGGCGGTGTACAGGGGCCTCTGCGAAGGGCCCATGTAGGAGAAGGCGGAGTAAAGGCCAGAGGTCTGGCTTGAGTGAGCGTAGTACGAGCCGGATGCCTGGTGCTCAGCGTATTCGGCGAACTGCGCGCGGGACGCCAGCGAGGGGAAGGCGGCGCTGTAGTGTGGCAGGTATGTGACGTGTGACCCGCTCGCCGCTGCATCACTGGAGAAGTGCGTCTCACTCTTAATCTGCGTCTTCCCGCCATCCGATCCCAAGTGCTGTTGGGATGGCAGCTGCTGCTTGGAAAGCCAGGCGGTGGAGTGACCGCTAGCGGCTGCCAACGCACTGGAGATGCCGTAAGTGTACGGTGAAGCCGAAGACCCAGCGCTTGTCCCACTCGATGACTGTGGGTGCCCGTTGGGCGGCAGGTACTGATCGAACTCGTTCACATCAAACGGCTCCATGTTGGCCATCACCTCATGGCTGATCTCGCCAATGTCCACATTTCCAAAGTCGATATGCGGTTTTCCACTGGCCGATGAGGAGGCGGAGCTTCCATCTGCTCCCACCCCCAAACCGCTCCTGGAGGCTCCGCCCTCACGCTTGCCCTCACCGGATTTACCACCCTGCAATTCTGTTTTAGGAGTAGTAGGGGGCGTCGGAGGGCTGTGACTCTGACCTGAAGGAACAAATGGATGCATTTTAGAGGAAGCAGTTTGGGGTGAGTAAGATTTTTAATGTATTTGAAGGTTTTTGCTCACAGATGCTGCATTTATTACTTTTCTAACACTATAAATGTCTTTACTGTCACTTTTGTCAATAAAAGTGAGCCCGGATGTCTTAACAGTAGTGTAGGTGAGTGTAGCTCACCTGTAGTGTGAGGGTGGTGTCCGTCGCCCAATGGTGATCCTGCGGCTCCGCCATGAGCCACCTCCAGATGCAGACTTTTGTAATGCGATTGGCTGTGACTGACCTCGCCCTCAGAGTGGGCGTCACCCTCAGAGCTGGATCCCGGTTTGCCGTTCTTGCGTCTACGTGGCTGGTACTTGTACTCGGGATAATCTTTCTTATGCTGCTTCCTCAAACGCTCAGCTTCCTCGATAAATGGCCTCTTATCTGACTCGTTCAGCAGCCTGAGACAAACATGCAAAAAAAAAAAAAGGATTATCTTTCCACAGTATATATAATGCAAAAATGTTCATGCATTTTAAAATGCCAGATTATTCAAGAGTGAAATGCTCAACCAATGTGACATGTAACAGTTAATCACTGGACAGATAAAGAGAATCTAATAAAGAGAAACTCCTATAGAAATTCATAACTCAGGCACCAATATAAACTGACATTACAATCTTATTCCAATCAACAGAATTGCAATACTCCATCAGTGCTTTTTAAATTTTAATACTTAAGTTTTTAAAATGTGTGTAATAATTTTTTTCCCTGTGGCCTTATTTACTGTATGTAAAAACAGTAGTTAAGTTCTGAATAGACTATAGACACTAGACTTTGAGATTGTTGAGTTGTTAAACACTGAAACTGTCTCAGATTTCTCATCTGAGAGTTTAACATGAGCAGACGATCAGTGTGTGTGTGTGATATTCCAGCTGGTGTCTGAACGAACTCTGCGGTGTGATTCTCCACCTGTTGTGCTGTCATCTGTAGAGCGAGACACTTTCATTCAGAGACTGCAGCTATAAACCCAGCAGAACCAAACACTCGCTCACACATGAAAATAAACTATTTTAGATAAATGCCCTCAGTAATAGCTGAAGCTGGCCTTCTAGCTCAGGTTAATAGTGTTGTTTACAGACTGTGGCCGGTGTGTGTGTGTGCGCTCTTTTCCACAGCAGCTCCTGAAGGGATTTGTCCTTCTAATCTGGCATCTTGAAGGAATGATTATTCTGAGTTAAAGCCCCTGAGAAACTCAAAGCCAGAGGCTGCGTTAACAACAGCACTGGAGCAGTGTACAGTCAGTAGTGTGGTCATCAGATGGACAGCAGAACCTAAGAGAGCCATTAAACTCCAGCATCAGTTATTTAATGAGACAATTACAGTAATGAATTCATGGAGGCTGTTTCTTGAGTGCTTTATGATGTGAAGGGATTGAGAATGTGCAGATGGACCTTTAATTCAGTCACCATGATTTTATAGAGATGCTTTGTTTTGCTTCTCCCCCCCCCCCCCCATTATGTTTATTAATTATATTTTCAACAATGACTAATTATTCCTATCTGTCAATTTTTTTTACGTTTTACTGTTAATTTGATTTCTTATGCATCTTTTATGATTATATTTCATATTTCAAGTAAAACAAAGTGAAAAGCAAACGTGCTGTTTAGATAAAGATGCCTTTGGAGTATATTATATAAATATTAATTTGTGCATGACATTGCAAACATTTAGTAGCCTACCATATTTTATAGTATTATGGTACTAACATCACTGCACCATGGTGGCGCCACAGCATCTTTAGTAAGGGTTACACAGGTAAACGTTATGTTTTGTCTCTCACCTCCAGAGTTTTCCGAGTGTTTTGCTGAGCTCGGCGTTGTGCAGGTGCGGATATTGATCCGCCAGTTTCCTGCGCGCGGCCTGCGCCCACACCATGAACGCGTTCATCGGACGCTTCACGTGCGGCTTGTTCTTACTGCCCGAGTTCACGCGCACGGGCATGGGTACGAGCGTCCAGTCGTAACCGTTGAGCACCTGACTGACCGCCTCACGGATGCCGATGGGGAAACGGTCGTCGTCTTCGTCGGACTTCACCGAGACCCCGGCCGCATCATCACCGACGCCCGGCATCTGAGACGCCTGACCGGGAAGAGGGGAGTCCGCCCCGCCGGGAGCACCGGACGAGTGTCCGGGGGACATGGAGTGACCGTCGTCCGAAACCCCGGGACTCATTTCCACTTCGGACATACTGTGCTCCTCCGCCGACATCGGTCCTCGCTCTGCGGCCACAGCTGTCTGCGGAAGGTCTAGTTGTTCTGGCAGGGCCTCTGGTTTTTAAGTTTATTCACTAAAAACAGTTGCCAATGCTTTTTAAAATATTATATATATTATTATTTACTTTAGGTCCTCCAATGGAACGTTAACTCGCTTAATTTTTACACGATCTCAGTTCTTTTCAAAATGAATCCATCCGCCGTCTTTCTCAGGATAGCCTATAGATCTGCTGAAAAACCTGCAAAAAACACACACACAAAGGAATGTTTATTTATTTTTATTATCATAGGTTGTCACGCTACCTTTACATGTTTTATAAAGTATTTCTTCTGAATGTGTGATAATATAAATACGGAGTTGTAATGGGATATAACCGCACAACCTCTTGGCTGTTCATGACCCAGCACTCCGAACAAGATAAACCTGTTCAGGAAAAACTGCTACAAACACTGAGGCTTTGACTTTATTTAGGATTGGTCTTTTTTCCAGCAGTCATACGGTGGCGTCAGTGTGTGAGTGTGTTATTTTAGCTTCACTTCTGCTAACAAGCTACTGTTGAAGGTTTGTGGGTTTGTTCAAGCTCCCGGGAGAGAGAGGGCAGGATAATACGGGCTTCATTCCGCGCGCTGCTGGATAAACACGGAGCGGGCGGCTGCGCTGCTGAATTACACACTGTTTGTTGCTGAAAGCACAAGTGACGACTTATAACCAGCAGAAAAACACGGAGAGTCATGGCAGTGCGTTTCTGAAAACTCAAGCAAGCGGCATAAATAATAAACTATTTATTTGGCGTCTATAGGTCTGACTGAGGATCAATCGGAGAACCAGATTTTCTCTTAAAGTTTGAACTAAACACAACAGATAACCTACTGTTTTATATACGGCAAAAATACTAGAGATGCCTCTTGAATTAGATCTTAGACCTGCTGTTGATCTCACACATCCATCCGACATCAGTTTTAATTAAGATCAGTCACAGGTGATTTATCTCAAGTGATAACAGATTCATTTAATATTAATTCAGTGATCACATTTGGCTGGGTCACTGGGATACAAACGTTTAGATCTGTGTCCGATTGACTTGTGTGTGTTAAGTAGAAGTTTCTTTGGGACACAAATAGCCTAAAATGCACCTCGTGAGACTTGATAATTAGTTTTTAGTAGGCTAATACAGGTATCGGTCAATTTCTTTAATTACGCTTTTGGGTTTGCTCTGTTTTCCGTTCAGCACATTTTCTTTTCAGAACTTTGTTCATTCATTTTAACAACTCACAACTCTTTATTATTGCTCTTTTTTTATCCGCCAATTCTAACTTCGTTTAGGCCTACTATTTAAATCTTATTCAGTTCATCTTTAGCTACATTATTTCGGGATACTCTGACAAGGTTCACACAGTACAGTAGGGCGGGTCATTACGCCTGGTTTGGCAATAATTTGCCCCTAATTCACTCATGCCAAAACTCTCCTAAATGGAACAAGCCCATTCAAATATTCCCAAACATTTAAACAAGTGTGCTCAGATTTGTTATATCTTTGATATATATATATATATATATATATATATATATATATATATATATATATATATATATATATATATATATATATATATATAACGTCAAGTATATCCCGAAATAATGTAGCTAAAGATGAACTGAATAAGATTCATATGCTTCCAGTGATTTGCATCTCTGGTACAATTTCTGCATTTCTATCAGAATATCGGAGCGTGAAACTTTTTTTCTTTTTGGGTGAACATATTATGTAGATTTTGTAGGCTACTTTAAGTTTTCCTCTTTTCATATTAGCAAATTGAACTTAAATCTGATGGATCTGTAGAGCAGTTTGAAACGGGATTTGCTCGATAATGCGCGAGTAAAACGTGTTTCAAAGACTATAGCAAAAATTGTCTGTATTTTTAAAAGCTCTTATTTATAATACCGCCAACAACATGGAAATAAGTACTTTAAATTCGTTATTTAATTACCTGTATTATATATTGTACGTCAAAAACAGATTAAGCAACTTTCCCCTTAAAGACAGATTAACCCAACACGACTCTGATTTACACATTCACGCAAATCTGGAAAATTATCCCTCGTGACGCCAACTTAGTTTAAAAGACTTTCGTGCTCAGGACATTTGAGTATTTTACACTGTTAATCCAGAAAGATATATAAAAATCGTTCTTCTTTACAATGACGCCCTTGTTACCAAAGCTCAATCCACAGAGAAACCCCGACTTCACGTGTAAATAAGAAGGTGTAGAGAAATAAAGTCAAAGCAGAGCATGTGTAGCCTATTATTAACAATACTGATACTAATTTCTGTGTTTAGCGGTTTCTCGATACATGCATAGCCGTATATTCCCACACAGAGTAAGAGATAGAGAGAGAGGTAATAATGTGAAGCTCTTACAGCACTGAAGCAGGTCGCCCGCCCAGCGCGAGAGTCCGTCGGTTCAGCCCCCTCGCTCGCGCTCTGAATGCCTGCTCTGTGTCGCGCGCCGGGGCTTAAAGAGCCTCGTTGTGTGAGGAGCGAGAAAAAAAAATCAGTTCGTGGAAAAAAAAAAAGAAAAAAAATTCTTAAAGGAGCAGCGGAGGCTCGCGGGTCGCGCTCTGATTGGCTGCTGGACTTCGCCCTGAAGTTTCTCCGCGGAGGGCGGTGATTTCTGCTGCAAATCAACCACATATCAGGGTGTAATCATTTTATTTTATTTGAGAGTTTAACATTTTTTTTTTTTACATTTACTCACACATTTGCATCTTTATATGCTGATTTAGCTCTCAGTTATTACGTTTTGGTGTAAAGTTGTTCTATTATAAATAGTTTTAAATGGCTATTGTCTTCTTAAAAATAAAGGTTCTTTATTGGGATCGATGGTTCCATAAGGAACCTGCAACATCCATGGAACATTTAAAGGTTCTTAATAAAAATATTCTAAGAACTGTAGGCTTGCTCTGGGAAACAGAACTGGGTCTTTTATGGCATAAGTGTGAAAACGCCCTTTTTTGATGAGTGTAAAAATTCAAATTCTGTTAATAATCTGAATCTGGAATCTGTTTCATTTTAAAATCAAAGCTTATGGTTATTTTTGATCATTCGGACTTACACGCAGTTTAGCGGATATCTCATTTCTAACACATATAAAAGTTTGCAATCAAAAATAAACTAAACTGGAAATACAGAGAGTTGAGTTGATGGGGGAAACACAATAAGTTGAAGAAAAGTGAATACCAATCAAAGCTACTAATAAATTAAATTAAAAAAGTATAAAATAATAATTGGTAAATAAAAATAATCATCAATTTTATATGTGCCTTTTAACAGACAGTGAACGTGCGAATGTGTTGTTAAGAAAAAAATTATAATTAAAAAAAATAATAATAATTACCCAGACAGCAAGCAATTTCGGCTCAGGTCTGGCCCAGATCTGGCCCGTATGGATTTCACGCAGGCCAGATGTGGGCCGGTTCTGGGCCGAAATAGCTTGCTGTCTGGGAGATAACTGGGCTGAATAAATTGCTCGGCTCACAAAGTTTGGGAAATTCTGCAATAAAAGAATGCAAAGATGTCCATTAGCTGCTGATGTTCCGTCAGTAATGTTATAATGCAGGTTTGTGGTTGAGTCAGACTTTCACAGGTGGTCGCTGGTTCCTCATTACAGGGTCATGGGGTTTTTCGGGTGTTCTTTCAACTGTTTCGGACCACACTGGCGCGTTGTTGTCCTGCGGGTGCCGCGGGGTGAGTCGGAGGAGGCCACACATCGGACCTGTCAGCAGCTCCGGCAGCGCGTCTCTGAACACCTGCTGTGCGCAATAACGCTTTCCCTCTTACTCCAGTGCGCGCGGAATAGCCCATCTATGAGTGTATCTCCATCTAGTTTGAGACTTTTTAGCTGATTTTATGCTTAGTTTTATCTGCGGGACGGTGTGCGCGCATGTAGGCCTGTAGCCGTGACCCGCGGGCGCGCGCTCAGCGCTGGAATGAACTCCTGTCGTGCTACGTGTTGGTGTCATAATTGCATCACATAAACACACAGAGAGCGCATTTAACGCGTTTAAACAGAATATAGAAAGACGAGAAGAGAGGCGAACGACGGGCCAACGCACACAAACACGCGCGCTGTTCTGGTCAACAATAACCTCTTGTATTTCCATCTCCCTCTCCCCCCCACACTCAGGCCAAAAATCATTGCCTTTTTCATTATCCATGAATGTTGACTCTGATAAGGGGATCCTGGCCATGAGAGCATCTCTCTGTCTCGGGCTCCGGCGCTCTTTGCGTCCTTTGTTTTATCTCAGGTGAATTGTAATCATGTGATCAAACGAACACCCCCCTTCCATTACCCTCTTAAATGAAAAAAATGAGGAACAAAAAGCAGTTCTGTGTATATAAAAAAAGAACAGAAAAGAGAAAAGACGCGCGTCTCCCTTTGGAGCGTCTTTTCTCCGTGAGCTTCAAACGCACACATGTAGAGGAAGCGCGTCGCGTCTCTCGGCTCGGATGTACGCGGGATCTCGCGGATCTGAGGCCTGCTGCACGCTCTGATGTGAGTTTCTCCCGGTTGCTCTGTCAGGGGAGTTGGGAAAGGCGCGCGAGCTGGAGGCGAGGAGAAAAAGGCGTTTATAGGAATATGACTGCGCGCGCGTCACTCGGTCTAAACACCTGAGACATGCACTTAAAGTGCAGACCTGGGGATTTAACATTATTATGGGATCATCATGCAGTTGATTTGTTTGTGTTGAATTGTTGTGTAGCTACGTCTGGATGTTTGTCTTCCTGTAGCTTCTTCCAGCGCTTGGTCGTTTTGGATGAGCGACAGTTTTATTATCATTATTTTTTATGGCGTGTTTGTTGTGCATTAACATTTTCGAGCATTGAGAATTTGTACTATAAATTAATTTGGGCTGATGTCGATTGATTAGGCTATTTTCATTTTGTTTACATTTTTTTCATAAATTGTCATTGATACTGACATTCGTTCTCAGCAATGGTTTCCGTTTTTTTTTTTTATAAGAAGACTTATAAAGTCTTAAAATCACGATATTATACGAATAAATTACATATAATAATTTAAAACGCATTTTTAGTTAAAATAAGTGAAACCCGCAGGTGCGCGAGATGATCTTCATTACCTGGACTAATTAATAAATAATTAACTCACGCCTTTGACTTTCTTGCTTTTGAAAACTGTCAGAATTACAGCAAAATATTGTCAAAATGGTTTTCATCTAATAGCATGTATCCGATCAGAATGAACTTGTTTGTATTTCCATTTCAAACTTGCTAAAGATCGAATATAATAACAATTGTTAAAAACTCTTATTTACATATGAACTCGATATTATTATTATCATTAATTATAATAATAATAACATCGATTTCATATGTAAATAAGAGTTTATTATTCTTAATAATATAAATAGCTACAATTATTCCGTCGTTCTTGTGTTGTAATGATTGTTGTTTTGTGTAGGCTACTTGTCATTTTCTGCACGGCTCTCAATGGCGCGTTTAAATGCATTAAAATAAAGTCGAATTGAATTAGTTTTCCATTATGTTTAATAGTTTTTACTATTTTATGAAACTTAAAATAATTTTAAATTGGAGCAGGGCATTATCGAAATGTCTCGCTCGTTTGTAGATAATTAACGCGACCGTATTCGTGCTACACAATAATGTATTATTTGATTACGAGTTTTATTATTAATTCGTAGTCTGTATTAGTGTAAATCCCCGTTAGAATAGAGCGCGTGATTTAGACTTATTAAATAAACCAATTAATGACTGATATCAGTTCATATGCGATGAATAATGATATGTGCTGCAGTTAACCACTTCAGACCCTTCATCGTTTCTTTAAATGAGAGTTTTGCCCTAAAGAGCTGCAAACTAAAGTGAATTATTGAACCTTCTCGTGGATTATTCTTCATTCTGTTGGAAACTGATGTTTTTAGCAAATCTCTAACATTGCTGGCTGTTTTTCTCTCTCTGCACAGTTTAATTGGATAATGTGTGTGTGTGTGTGTGTTTTTTAGTCATGCAGCATGTGACAGTGATGCTGCTGCTGGTTGCCGTTGGAGACGGTCACTGGGATGTGCAGGGGTCAAAAGGTCAGTATGAGGACATGCATGTCTCATGATCGACTGATGGCTGGCCTTCACACACACACACACACACACACCTGATCACACTGGGTCTGCATGTGTGCCTGTTTCTGGCCTGACAGGAAGTGGGGCGAACAAAAGATGCAAGTGGGCAGAGTTTTTATCATTTTTCCTCTGAGAAGGAAAGGTTTTGCCCTTTGTGTGCTTTAGTAATGAGGGCTGGGGAATTCCTGGTGTGTCAGGAAAGGTCAGACGCTGATGGACTGGTCTCATGCGTCCAGGGTTTGTTTCTCTGAACGAGGCGGAGCTGCTGAGAGTTGAGTTCCTGTGGGCGGAGCCTCAGCTTCACCTGCACCAGCGTGACTCACCTGTGTGATACTTGACTCGAGTACACACACAACACTTTACTTCATCGTCTTTATTTGCTGTATTTCAGGGACTTTCAGAGGTTATTTCTTTAGTGGAGTATGTACGTGTTTAACACATATAACTATCATCTATATCAGTAGAATATTGTCTGTGTATTAGTACTTCTACATCCCACATGTCTAAACTTAACTACTACAGTACATTACTAACTATTAATACACAGCAAATTACTAGTTTACTAAGACAAAAATCACAGCTAATAGTGAGAATTAAACCTTCAAATTAAGCGTGACCACATAATTATACATTTTCTTTCATATACTTTTTAAATATACATTATTAAATATGTATTTTAATTTTCTATACTTATTTATTAATATTCATGCTAATAATTTGATATATATTTTACTTGTTTTCTTTGCATATATATATATATATATATATATATATATATATATATATATATATATATCTCCGTAGTATGTATAAAACGTTTATTTATCTATTTATTTATTCTTGCATGCTTAGTTAAAAATCTGATTTTTGATATATTTTTTCTTTTGACAAATCTCTTATTCATTATAATCTAAGTGTGTATGTAGGTGTTTGTGATGATCTCTGCTCAGATCCTCCAGATGTGGAAATACTGTTAGAAAGAGCCGTGTGTGTATATGTGTGTGTGTGTGTGTGTGTGTGTGTGTGTGTGAGACAGGTGGTTTTCTCAGTACACTCATCTGTTAAGTACAGTAGTGTAGGGAAGTGTATTTATTCAGAAGTTATCTTGACTGTAACATCTGAAGCATGTATTTCTGTGAATCTCCTCTGGAGCTTTAAGTATTGTGAAAAGCGCTATAGAAATGAACATGAATGGAAATACATACACTAACTTTAATTCATCATGTGAGCTGTTTTGTCCTGGAACGGAAAGATTTAGTTTCTCTCTCTTTTCCTCATCAATCCCTCCATTCTGTACATTCTCCCACTTTCTGCTGAATATTAATTAAAGCTCATTAACATGTCATCATCTTCAGAGGGTTAATAAAGTCTGGGGGCTCGTGACCCCTGCTGACCCTCTCCCTCCCTCTCTCTCTCTCTCTCTCTCTCTCTCTCCACCCATCTTTTAATAAATCGATGCAGCTGCGTAACGCTTAAACGGGTCCCCGTCTCTGGGATGAATCCTGCTTTTGTGTCGTCTCTCTCTGCTGGTGGACGGGTGGCAGTGGTGCGGTGTGGGGGGGCGAAGTCTTGGACAGGATTCCTCTGCAGCTGGGGAAGAATGGATGAAGAGAGAGAGAGAGAGGGAGCATGAATGCACCATTGTATGCTCACTTCATATCTGCACCGACTGCCTCCGCCAAGAGTCCAGTTACCCCAATTGTGTTGGAGAAACATCTGAAGGAAGCTGAGATGGGGTTTCAGAGGCTTTAATGGGGGTTAGGGTGGAGGAGGGCGAGAGAGAGAGAGAGAGAGATGGTTACCTGGTTTCCAGGTATGCGTAAATCCTTCCTCATTAATATCCCAGTTAACAGGGGACGTTCTTAAAACGTTCTCTCCAAGTTCTGAACAAACGTTCCTCCAGTAACATGTATATTCTTTCAAAAACGTTTTTAAATGGTACTTTGAAAACATTCAAAAGTAATGTTTCTGTTAGTGAAATAATAAAATGGAATGTTGCACTGTAACTGTAACCAAGCTTAAAAAAACACGTTCAACACATTGAAACTGTATGTTTTGAACGATCAGGGAACTTTAGTAATAATACTGATGAGAGCGTCAGCAAGCGTTCAGAACATTGTTTACTGGGATGTTGCTACAGGTGTGGTCTCCATAGAAACAACCCAAAATAATGTCAGATGTATTTAAGTGTAGATGGACTGCATTGATTCCATATTTGCTGTTAATGTCATTGTTCTGTTGAGGTTTATTGTTCAGTGTGAGTGATTGTGAAACATTACTCACTATTAGTAGAGTTTGCAACATTGTTGTCTTGTCACATGACCTCAGTAAGTGTCATATGAGTGACATCATGGTGAAAACAAATCGGGTTATTATGCTTTTTTTAAATCGTATTAGGAGTAAAATGCTTAAATTGCAAGATGAAGTAATTAAGTAAGTGTTGGGAGTCAGAGCTGGTGTTAATTCTGACTGGGAATACAACATCGGCTCAAGTGCACTGTGTGGTTTATGGCATGCAGTACATACTAGATTCTTTAGAAATAATAAGAGCAGTTTAATAGTGTCCAGATGTAATATAGCATTATATTTGAACTGTTTAGATAAAATACTGTCACTTAGACAGACAGAGCAGAAACAGTGTCGCCTGAAACTGTTTCCTACAAAACTGAGCTCCACTTATTATATTAGTCAAGGTTTTTTGATGGTCATAATTTAGTTTGTCATGATTGTTTCCACCCTCTTTCTGACCCTAAAGAAGCTGTTTGCCCTTCTATATAGAAGATAGAAGACTTCTATGTAGAAGAGTTATAATAGAAGTGTTCTTTATAGACGTGTCTTCTGTTCAACATTTGTGGCTCTGAAGCTCATCTGACATCAGTGAGAAACTCATCTTTGACAGTGTCTGTGTTCAGGCCGTAGTGATTCACTGGAGTCACAGTGTTGAAACAGGACACACACACACACACACACACACACCTGCTGACGTTCAGTATTCTGAGTGGACTGTGTTCTGAAAGCTACAGCATTAGTTCATCAAACTGTTCAGCCATTTTCTGTATATTTTTTGAAAATATATTTGATTTGGATATCTTATTAAAATCATTTTTAAAAGCAATAAATGTTGTTGCTTCCATATATTTCTATACAAAAATACATATTCATGTTACATTTGAAGAATCATGCTATTTGCTTTCAGTAAAACACACACACACACACACACTTACACACAAAAATATGGAAATGTATTTTCTTGCCCTTGAAATACATTTTCAAAATATATTGTTAAAATATATTGTACTTCAAAAATATTTTCCATTGAGCTTCATTGTTAACAACACGTATACAAAAATATTGTATAATTCATACTTGAACAATTTATTATGTACACTGTATTAAGTGAATAAATGTATCTTATATTCTATATTGTATTCTTATATCTTTCAGATCCCTTTAAATGTGTAACTTAATGTAGTTTGGCTAATATTTTACTTCTATAAAACTTGTTGATTTGTAAGATTCCATTTTAGTTTTTACCGTGTGTGTGTGTGTGTGTGTGTGTGTGTGTGTTGTGCCGATGGATGGACAGATGAACACACAGAGAGGGCAGGAATGAGATTTGTGGCTGAGTTTGAGTCACAGCTGATGAAATGCAGAAAATGATGCAGAAGAATTCAGACGACAAAAGAGTCTTTCTGTGTGTGTCTCTGGTTCTCAGGATGCTCTCTCTCCCCTCGGGCCGCTGTGGGCCTTGTGACTCTCGTCTTGATTTCTGAGGGTCACGCTGGATGGAGGATCAGAGCATCTGCTTCTCACGGCCTCGTTCCTGCTGACTGATCTGTGATTGACCAGACCTCAGAGATCACTCAGCAGAGACTCTAATAAATGAGTTCCTTAAACATCTGTCATTTGATCAGGAACTGTCAGCCCTTTCTTCAGCAGCAGACACGTTAGAATACATTTTTTATATATATATATATATATAAAAAAACTGATAACTTACCCAGCATCTGTTGCTAGGGTGTCTCTGTGCAGTTTCTAGGGTGTTTAGAGTAGTTGCAGGTGGCAGTGCATTCCAGGTAGTTGAAAGTGTGTTCTGAGTGGTTGTTCGTGGGGTTTTTGGTAGTTGCTAGGATCTTTTGAGTGGTTGTTAGGGTGTTGTTTTGGTGTTCTGTGTGGTTATGATGTTGTTAGGGCATTTATTGTGGTTGTTAGGATGTTGTTAGTTGTTGTCATGGAGTTATGTGTGGCTTTTAGTATGTTGTTGGTGGTTTTGTAGTGTTCTGTGTGGTTGTTAGGGTGTTGTTAGTGGTTGTTAGGCATTCTGTGTGGTTGTTAGGGTGTTGTTGGTGGTTTTTGTGGTGTTCTGTGTGGTTGTTTGAATGTTGGTGGTGGTTGTTAGGCATTCTGTCTAGTTGTTAGGTTATGTGTTCTTAGGTTGTTAGGTTATGTATTCTTAGGTTGTTAGGTTATGTGTTATTAGGTTGTTAGGTTATGTGTTCTGTGTGGTTGTTAGGATGTTGTTAGTTGTTGTTGGTGCATTCTGTCTGGTTGTTAGGATGTTGCTAGGGTGTTCTGTCTGGTTGTTAGTTTGTTGGTGATGGTTGTTGGGTTGTTCTGTGTGGTTGTTAGGGTGTTGTTAGTGGTTGTCAGGGAGTTATGTGTGGCTGTTAGTATGTTGTTGTTGGTTTTTGTGGTGTTCTCTGTGGTTGTTAGGGTGTTGTTAGTGGTTGTCAGGGAGTTATGTGTGGCTTTTAGTATGTTGTTGGTGGTTTTGTAGTGTTCTGTGTGGTTGTTAGTGGTTGTTAGGGATTTTTTTGTGGTTGTTAAGGTGTTGTTGGTCGTTTTTGTGGTGTTCTGTGTGGTTGTTTGAATGTTGGTGGTGGTTGTTAGGCATTCTGTCTAGTTGTTAGATTGTTGTTAGTGGTTGTTGGTGCATTCTGTCTGGTTGTTAGGATGTCATTAGGGTGTTCTGTGTGGTTGTTAGTTTGTTGTCTGTTAGGTTGTTCTCTGTGGTTGTTAGTGTGTTGTTAGTGGTTGTCAGGGAGTTATGTGTGTTTGTTTGGATGTTTTTGGTGGTTGTTAGGCATTCTGTCTGGTTGTTAGGATGTTGTTAGAGTGTTATGTGTGGTTGTTAGCATGATGTAAGAGTTATGTTTGGTTGTCATGGTGTTGTTGTTGGTTGTTAGGCATTCTGTTTCATTGTTAGGATGTTGTTAGGGTGTTTTGTGTTGTTGTTTGGATGTTGTTAGGGTGTTTTTTGTTGTTGTTTGGATGTTGCTATGGTGTTCTGTGTGGTTGTTAGGATGTAGTTATGGCGTGCTGTGTGGTTGTTAGGGTGTTTTGTGTGGTTGTTTGGATGTTGCTATGGTGTTCTGTGTCATTGTTAGGATGTTGCTATGGCGTTCTGTGTGGTTGTTAGGGTGTTTTGTGTCATTGTTGGGATGTTGCTATGGCGTTCTGTGTGGTAGTTAGGTGTTTTCTGACTGTCTGACATGTATATTGTCCTGTAATTTCATGTCTCTGTGATCTTCTGCTCTGTGGATGTGTTCCTGGTTCCTCCTTCATTGTCTGTACGGGGTCTTCACCTGTTTTCTTGTTTAGCAGATGAAAATGATCTCATATCATCTGAGGAATCCTTAAGCACAAACACACACACACTCAGCTTTAACACTGACTGATAGAAGCACTAGTGGTGACTGACTGAGTTAACGGCTCCACATGAATCTTTACAGGTCTTTAGAGCACAGTAAAGTGCTGGTGAAGATAATTGATTGAGTGTTTGTCAGTGAGATCAAACGGATGGCTCTCAAACGTCTCTGATTATGTGACATCACATGACTCACAGGCCTGCAGGAACACAAACACATTTCACTGCTACTGGAACAGACGACATGTGTCTCTCTCATGCAGAAAAGCCCCTGAAACAGACACATAGCTCTAGAAACCTGAGCTGGGATCCTGAACATCTCAGGTTCAGTCCTTCTGCGTCCGGGTCCTTCAGTCGAACGCTGCCCTTTGTGTTCCTCGTTTACAGATGAGTAAACATGGCTTTAATGGTGTGGTTTCAAACACACTGTCCAGCAACTTTCTTTCTGTTTTTTACTTTCATTTCACTTTTCTTTCCTTTGTGATCTTCTCCATGCTGTTTGAAATACACATTATATACTCTAAACGAATAGCATAGAACTTTGCCAGAATGTTTTGAGTATACATTATTAAAGAATGTTTGTTCATGACATTCAACGACGTACTGAAAACTTTCCCTGTTAGATGCACGCTCACACTCAGATTAAAGCATCTGTGATTTCTGTCCTGTTTCCAGTCCATGGAGGTTCATAACAATTCATCCAAGATCTCGTTTCTGCTGAAATGTTTGAGTTCATATTGAGTTCTCAGACTTATGATTGATATACTGGCAATTTGAGAGATAAGAAATCTCATTAGTGTCTCATTTTGTTCTCATGGCTGCTTCATGATGATCTGAGTGTGTGTGTGTGTGTGTGTGTGTGTGTCTGTGTGTGTGTGTGTGTGTGTGTGTGTGCGCGTGTGTGTGTGTGCGTGCGTGTGTGCAGATGTGCTCCTGCGGTTGAGGAAGACTCTGAAGGGCCATGAGGAAGAGGTTGAGGCTGTAAAGACTGACTGACTTTCCAATCATGTGTTTTTCTGGAACATTGAATTACAGCGGTGGGGGGCGGAGATGAACGAATGAAAGGAGCCGTTGTTACTGACGGGATGAACAGATGAAAGAGAGAGAAAGAGAGAGAGATGAAAGACAGAGAGGATGAAAAATCACTGTGACAAACACACACACACACACACACGATGTGAGAGATTCACTCGTTCATCACTGTAAAGTGTCTTGTTCTGGATCCAGTGCACTTGTAGTGAACTTCAAATATTAAAAATATATATTTTTTTTATTTTAGTTTAATGTGCTTTAAATCAATATGTTTTAATTTCATTTCATGCTTTAATGACGTACACTTATTGTGATGTGTTGATTAATTTCCTAAAGCACTTATACTGTCATTTAACTCGAGTGTGTTATTTGATATTACATTTAGATTTAATATATTGAAAATGTACTAAATTGCAACTTAATCATAAGAAATGTTTAATTACAAATATATTTAAATTACAAGTTTCAACATTTATTACGGAAATTGTCACTTTGGATAAAACCATCTGAGAAATACATACATGTATATAGAAATTACATTGAAATATATTTCAGTTTATCATATGCACAAAGTTTCCTATGAGGGTTAGGTGTAGGGTTATAGAATATACAGTTTGTACAGTATAAAAACCATTACACCTATGGGATGAACACACTATATACAGAAACAAATGTGTGTGTGTGTGTGTGTGTGTGTGTGTGATGAAGCTCCAGCGACACAAAGAATCTCCTCATAACAGACGAAAACAAAGGCGTTCACGATCGGCTGCTTTATTCAGTCTTTAGTGTAGATTATGAAGTTATTGAAGAGGCTTGACTTCAGCATCAGGTCGATGTTACCGATGTTTAACTCTGACTAAATCTACTCTAACTGCTGAAGCTGTGTTCTTCCTCAGTGTCTCTGGCTTGTCTTCAGGGTCCGGATGTCTAAAGTTCCTTAAATCAAGACACGCAAAACGAGTCTTGTTTTCTGAGAAATGAATTAAAATGAAGGGAGTTTGAATTATCTGTCAATGTGGTCAGAAAAATACACTTAATTTAGAGGAAACAAGTTCATTTTTGACCTCATTGGCAGATATTTCTAGTTAACTAAAACTAAAACCATTTAAATAATTGTATTTCTGCAACATTTCTCATTTTAATTCAGTTTAACTTGATGTATTAACTAAAACTGAAAATGAAATAAAAACTGTATGACCTAGAGAATGAGGATCAGTCATCAGTTCTGTATAATATCCTGTTCAATTTACAGTAAAAATGGCAGCTGTGGTGAATATATGAATATGTACAAATCAGCTAAATGCCATCTTTAAAATGTTATGTTTATTATGTTTATTAAAAAAGATGCACGGTTTTTACTTTCAAAAACCATAACTTTGACTTATGTTGACAGATTTCTAATTTGCAGTTTTTTACTGTAGCATTTTAGCAGTGTTTTTCCTGTAGAAAACACACAATAATGCTAATACTATACTAGTAATAAACTTTATAAAAACTTTAACTGAATACAACTTAAACACAAATTAAAATGAAACAGAAAACATACAGATAAAACCTGATTCAAATTAGTAATACAAACTATCACAATAGCACTGGTCAGTGTTGCAGACTTCATCTAAGATGAGTTAAGTTTAAGTTCAAATGAGTTTTTGGTAGTTTTATTCCTCTCTTTCTATAAAAGCATCTGCAGTGCAGTGGTTTGCAGACAGGAGGCGCTGCTGACACACAATTAAACTCAGCAGGACGGTATTTAATGCTTTTACTTGAATGAAATCAACTGATTTATTTAGTCATATTAAACTGAAGTGAAATGAGCGTAGATGTTCTCTGTATTTCACAGCGAGAGAAATGAAGTGAGACCGGAAGCAGTGTTTGTGAGGAGAGATGGAGCTGAGCGAGGGACGGCTCATAATGAGCAGCGCAGGGGGCAGAGAACTGACAATGAGCCTCTGTTACTGACCACACAATACAGCACTATCAGTTTCATCACTCCTCTGTGTGTGTGTGTGTGTGTGTGTGTAATGAGTGTCTGCCTCAGGCATGGTGCACACACACACGTCTCTCTCTCTCTCAGAGCTTCATCCATGACACTGTGTTTGTGCTGTCTGTAGAGATTCAGAAATCTGCTTCGGTCACTTCAGCTTTACACTGTAGAAAACGTCCACCTACTTCAGCTTAGAAGTTTAGTTTAGTTCCCGCCTTAGTTTTTAAATCAGAATTAAATGCATTCAGCAGACTCTTTTATCCAAAGCAACTTCCAGTGCATTCATAATTCATAATGCTATAATTTGTTTTGTTTTTTCCCTAATCAGTATGTGTGTTCCCTAGGAATTGAACCAAAAACATTTTACACTGCTAACACAATGTTCTACCACTGAGCCACAGGAACACCTCATTGAGAGACTGTTACACTGAAAAAAAAAGTTTTTGGTTTGTATTTTCAATAATTTGAATCATTTAATTAATTTGACCAATATTCAGCTTTATTTTTGTGTTATACAATGTTCAACTCAATTTATAAAGTTAGTTTAATATAACTCAAGTTGAAATGACTTGCACAGACAGTCATACGATGTCACTTCCTGCGTCTGATCTCATTAAGAAACAGGCTTTTGTTTAACGAAAGGGTTTTACATTTGACATGAAGAAAAAAATGAAGAAATGTTGTCTTTGAACTTTTACTCTGACCCTTGAGGTCAAAGGTCAGCAGTCGGTTGCATGACCTGATTAGACTAATATTACAAATTAGTGATCTATTTCTTCACCCCCCCACACCTCCCCTTTTTTTAGACTAGTCAAAACTGTTTTAAAGTCAGTTTTATATATATATATATATATAGAGGTTGTCCCTTGGCTAGCTGCAGATTAGTAAACAGTGACTGTATCAGGTCTTCTTCTTCTTCTTCATGTGTCTGTGTCTCCCTCTGCTGCTGCTGTATGATGATCACACCACTGATAGATCAGCTGATATGAGATGGTTAATTAGTGGAAGCAGGTTACAACAACATTCTACACTGAAAACGTATAACTGTTACTTTTGAATATTCTGAATGTTCTGAACATTTTCAAACAAGTATAAAATAATAATAATAATAATAATAATAATAATAATAATAATAATAATAATAATAATAATAATAGAACCTTAAAGTAAAACATTTCAGAGATAGAATATTCCATGAACGATGGCTACACTCAGGCCATGTTTTGGTTCGAGAACATTAGTGACGAGGTGAGTTTGAACGAACGTTCTATCAGCGTCACTGAAGAACCTTCAGAACTTCGAGAGAAACTATCGCGTTGAAATGAAGAACTGTCCTCTTGGTTTTTCGCACATTTTAAATAACGCGCTGCGCTTTAAAGTTCAAGGACATGTGTGTAAACTCAAAATAGAACAGAACCATAGCAGGCTACTTTTTCCTTTTTAGACTTAAACTAAATATATGCTGAAATATCGTCGGGAAAAGCCTTCATGTGTTCTCTTGACTAATTGCAAAGGATATTAATTTAAATTAGGTGATAAATGATAGGCTACTTGGATGACCTCATGTTTAATGTTTTTTGTTCAGTGTTTTAAGAGTGTATCCTAGAATTAGGCTATTTTTCTTTTTTGAAGTGATCTATGACTGTCGTGCAGCTCTGGTTTGGAGGTTTTAACCCCGCGGTTTATCTTCATCACAGAGCAGTAACCGGACGCGGTGAACACCGGACTGAGCCAATGACTGACGGCTGATGACGTGCAGTGCTCGTGAGGTCATCTCATTCTGTGCTGAATGATGACGCGGAACCGGGACCGGAACCGGTTTATGCTTGAGCGTCTTGCCTGATTCGGTCAGTGCCAGCTCTTTTAAAGACAGTTTATACACTCATTTCATTTTTGTATCCCTGTAACCTTTTAAAATATGCTAATATATTTATTTTATTTAAACTCATTTTTATTCTCTCTAAACGTTTAAATGTGCAAATATAATTTTGTCATTTATTTTGTTGACTTAAAATGTCTTAAATATTATATTTGAGTATTTATTATTATTGTTGAATGCGTCAGTGTGCAGCAGAGGGCGCCCTTGTGTCGGTTTGTGTGCTGCTTGTGTGTACATGTTGGTGTTGTGCTCCATCTGCTGGAGAGATCAGAGAACTGCAACTCATCAGTCAGGCTTTCATCAGATGTGTGTCAAATGTGTATCTGCAGAAGCTATGACTCTAAATCTGTATTGTTCAGATCTGAGCTTATTTAAATAACTAGTATATTTATCAAACAGCTGTGCAGTTGTATTCAGTCAAGGTCATGTAGAGTTCGTCCCAGCTTGTGTGTTTAATATGGGCTTAGACATCCAAACATCCAAACATAGTGCAGCAGAGAGATTTATTAAGGTGCAACACAACAAGATAAAGTGCATTTCAGGAGTTCTGACGCTTTCAAGTAAAGTTTCTCCATCTGAACATCGTCTGGAATATTTTCAAATGGGAAGAGTACAATAAAACCAGCTCTGAAAAGTTTCCCATCATGCAGCAGCTTTATATTCACACACATCAGGTTCGCCAAAACCGTCCCGAGAAGAGTACGATGGGAGGGAAGTCTGGGGGAACCAGTGATGAACATAATGAAAATGAACATTGGTATTGATCTCTAGTTTATACATTAAAGACTGGAGCGTTTGTAACTCATTACATCAGTTTATATCACCGCATCATCTGTCTGGGTTTCACAGTACAGTTCAAGAGTAAAAGTGCTTTTTCCACAAACACACATCACCAAACGGCTCGACTGTATTAAACCTCATCCCTTTTAAATGCTGGAGGAGTCCAACACAAAACCACTCAACAGCATTATAATAAAGATGTGCAACACGCTTAACATGTCAAACTGAATCTGAGAAGACCCAGAATCAGCTGCTTAAGACTGCATTAGGAGCAGTGTTATATATGGAAGCCTGTTTCCAGCGCAGAATAAAACATTTGATTTATTTCACAATTCAGACATTTTATTTTATTATAAAGTCAGAATTGCGAGATTTAAACTCAGAATCGTCCGACTTAAAAGTCTGAATTGCGAGAAACAAATTCTGAACTGTGAGATATTAACTTTACCAGGAAAAAGTGTGACGTGCAAGATTCTAAACTCAGATTTGATCGATATTAACTTGGAATTCTGAGAAAAACATTTGGAATTCTGTGAAAATTGCAAATCAATTTGTTTTTTTTCTCAGATTTGTAAAAAACTAAAGTATGATTTGTGAAAAGTAGCAATTATCTTATATTTTTTTATTCCATTCCAAGGGGCTTCCCTAGATTTCAGATTAAATCATGCTTTCTCTATATCTTGAAAAGCTTCACATTTTTAACACTAGAAAGCTGGCATTGATTCAAACATAAATTCCTAAAACAATTTTGATGAAGCATTGAGATTTTCACCAGGATGGAAATAAATCTTAGACAGTTTTCAAAGATTTCATCTTTCCATCCCTCAAAACATCAAAATAATTCATTAAATAACAGAGCTGCGAAAAAAAAAAATCAACTCAAATTTAAATGATTTAATATTACTCTAATTACTATTGCTTTCGTATTCAAGTTGTCAAAACTCCTCTTTTGAACAGAATCTGACAGGTTTTTGTCATATTTACAGTAACTGTACACATGAACAGAGAGAAACGTCAGTCCTTCCTGAGCTCGGCTCCTTTGGTGAAGTTATTTGTGCTTCAGTAGTTTCTGTCTTCTTGGCATCTTAGTCTTATATTCGCTGAGGATGCATTTAATCTCCACCGCAAGCCTCATCAATGACCATTTATGCTGCATGACATGAGGTCACGACCTTTAGTGTCAGTGTTCCTTGAGGCCAAACACATCCACTTCCTCCTTTGGGAAGACTGCGATGAGCAAAGTACAAAACCAATGCAGGCAAGGCAATTTATTCAGAAGTAAATAACAGATAGATCTATTTATTCATGTAAATATAGTAAATGTATGTAAATGAATATACATTTATTTAAATACATGTATTCTTTATATACAAATGCATTACTTATATTAGTATATTTATTTATAGTGAATTATTTGGTTGCATTATACAATATAGTTTTATACACGAGTACATTTATGACTTACAAATTACTATTTATATAAATGTATATGTATACAAATAAAACATGTATTTATTTTTAATAAATGTATTTAAATAAATATAATGCATTTTATATAATTGAATATATTTATTATTTATATACACATCTATTACTAGCCAATTATATTTATTTATGCAAATAAATAAATCAGGTGTATCATAATTATATGATACATATACATTACTTATGAATAAGTGTGCTTTTATATTAATATGTAAATTATAGATTTGAAAAAATTTACTTGTATAGTTATATTTATTTTTATAAATGTATTCAAGTATTTATAAACATATTACTACAAAAATGTATATTTATATAAACTATTCAAGTGCATTATCTTTACATAATACATTTATATAAATGAATGCATTATATTATATTTAGTTTTATTTATATAAATTAATTGCGTTAAGTAGAATACATTCAAATAATCAACTTAAATATTTATTTAACTATCCATTTCTGTATAAATAAATGTGTTTAAATAAATGGATGTACTTGTGAGAAGGTCATATCTCAGATTCGCTCTTATAGGTCATGGGGTGGACTGGGATGGCAGTCTGCAGGATGTCAAACCCGATCTGATTGTCCATGTCTAGTACACAGAGCATGTTGTTTCCGGAGGTCATTGTGGACGAATCCTGGAACATTTTCCGGTCCTCGTCGTCCTCTCCGCAGCACAGCGCCACCTCGTTCTCGTAGCAGAAGGCACTGGGCGAGTGCGGTGGGAGAAACGTCTGAGATGGCGTCACGGAGCGGGACGTCCCAGATGAACGGTGTCCGGTCAGTTCGCTCAGCTCCTTAGCGCTGCAAGTGGGCGTTGAGCGAACCTCATAGGTCTTGTGGAAGTGTGTGTAGTCGACCTGGTAGCGGTCACGGTCCTCGAAGATGACCGGCTCGAAGCGGTGACCCCATAGGATCTCGCGAGAAAGGTACGAGCTACGCGTTTGTGTGGTCATTGCTGTCGCCTCCACCATTCCCTCCAGGATCACTACGATCTCGAAATCATCAGACTCGAGATCCACGCGGCTCAATCCCCACAGAGGCGAGTCCTCGTCGATTTCATGCACGATTACTAGCGGCGACACCAGGAAGAGGCGGTCTGTACCGTCGTCGTAGCCCACGTTCAAATCCATCTGTTCCAGCGGGATGAACTCGCCCTCCGCCGTCATATAGGGGCGGATGAGCTGCGCGCGGACGTGGGCTTCAACAATGTGGCTCCGCCGAAGGTTCCCAACACGCCACATTAAACACAGCTTTCCATCTCGCAGTGCAATCACTGCGTTATGCGAAAACATCAAGGTTTGGTTTCGCTTCTTCGGACGTGCCATTTTGGCCATAATGGTGCCAATCATGAAAGAGTCAATGATGCACCCAACGATGGATTGCACCACCACCGTTACGATAGCTACCGGACACTCTTCGGTCACGCAGCGCCAGCCGTAACCAATCGTGGTTTGGGTCTCGATTGAGAACAGGAATGCACCAACGAAACCCTCGACATGCAGCAAACACGGTTTCCATGGCCTTCCGCTGCTTCCGCGATCTTTCTCGAAGTCTCCGTGCACTAAAGATATGCTGTAGAAGATCAGGCCAAACACGAGCCAGGACAGCAGAAAGGTGGAGCAGAAGACCATCAGCAGGTACCGCCAACGGATGTCCACGCATGTGGTGAAGATGTCTGCCAGGTACCGCCATGGCTTGTCGTCCATGTTGGCGAAGACCACGTTGCACTGGCCGTTCTTCTTGACGAAGCGGGAGCGTAGCTGGCCTTGGCCTGATGTGGAGATCTTCCCATTGTAGCCGGTCCTCATCAGCTCTGATGCCATGTTCGAACCCACCTCTGCTCCAGGGGAGTGAAGCCGTCCGGAGCAGTGGCCGTTGTAGAGGCCGAGGGTGGAGATCTTCAGTCCCTCCTCATCAGGAGACACAATGCTGTACCTGAGAGACAACAGAAGAGTGTCTGGTCAGAAAACATGTCTTCAATAAGCTTCTTTTTTTCTAAACAAGAATTGAATGAACATTGAGCTGAACAATTATTAATATATTTAATTAACTTTTTTAGTTGTCATTATAATTTTTTTTTTTTTTTTTTTTTTTGTAATTTAGAAATTGAGTTTTACTATTTCTATTTTAGCTTTAATATTGTGAAATGGCTTTTTTTCAGTTTTCATTTTCAGTTTTCATTTTATTTTCACGTGCTTTTATATTTTTATTACATACATACAGTGACATAAATTTTGTCTTGCAATGATAAGCTTATAAGTTTTAAAGGCTTTTATTGGCAAAAAATAGAGTCTTTACAGTCTTGACCCTTGTTCTTCATAACCTCTAAAATTCACTTCAGTCATGCTGGATTATTAGCTTCTGGCCCAAATCCTGACTGATGGCGATCCGTTCTTGTCTTATTAGTTCTTGGAGTTGATCATAATTTGTGGGCTTCTGCTTGTCCACTCGCCTTTTGAGGACTGACCACAGTTAACTTTGCACTAGTCTGCTGCTGTCCAATCCTTTGACCTTTGACACCAGACCATTGTCCAAAGGTCTTGGCCTCACTGTGTGTACAGATTCTCTGACACCAACCTGCTGCCATTCTGAGCAAGTTCTGCATTGCAGGAGACACGAATCTGTAGATGACTTCCCAGGAGGAGACGGTCCTGTTATGTTCTGTAGCTGGCTTCTCAAGAGGAGACTTGTTCTGTAACTGAGTCCTCCTTTTTTCGTGAAGAGTTCGTTTTTTGGCCAAAAAAGCTTTTAGCAATTATTTAAAATGCATCTGATCACTTTAAACAATAATCTAGAAACAATGTGAATAAACACCACAACAGCTGAAGCAGCAGCTTTCTGTGTAGCTGCTTTGAAATGAGCTGTATTATGTAAAGCATCATATGAATAAATAAAGGTGTGAGAATGTGGGTTTTTGGAGCTTCTGGAGGACAGGTTGAAGTGCTGTAATCTGATTGGAGCATTTGTTCTCTCAGTGACCGGTCTAAAGGACAAACACTCGCTCCAGATAAACCATGAGTCACTAATGCGTCTCTCTGCAGAAACTGTCCTGATGAACCTCCCAAACCTATCAGTGGGATCAGGACTGTGTGTTTCTCATCGTTTCCCTGTCACTCTCTTCAGAGTTTTGTGTGTGAAGGTACGAGGGCCTCAGGTGTGCATTACCTGCCCCTCATCTGGGATTATGAGGGAAGGCCAGTCATTTAGCCATATCAGGATTGCGGTCAGTCAAGGTTTAGGGATTATAACCTGAGCTCTCTCTCTCTCTCTCTCTCTCTCTCCTTCACAAACAGTCTGCCAGTGTTACTGGCTCTCAGTCACCTGCTGATGTTTGGTGGAGCACATGAGCGAGTAAATGTGTCTGAGCCAGTGAAACTTCACATGAAACAGTACTTTCAAGCATCTGTTACTGTTTCTATTGTACTGAACAAAAGAAGTGTTAAAATCTGTGTTTGTTGAATAAAATGGATAAAACTTTGGCAAGACGTTTATTATTTTAAGATTTTTCCTAAACACAGTCATCATTTAAGAAAATACATTACAGGTGAATAATGTTAAAATATTCAAATATGCAAGTTAAATATTCAAATTGGGCATAATCTTGTTATAGGTTTGCATATATTTATAATAAAACAAATCTGAAAACTGGATAACACCAGATTCAAAACTATTGTTTGATTTTGTTGACATATTAGAGTTTGGGAGATGTTTTTTTTATTATTATTTTTTTTAATCACTCCATAAATCAGAAAATATTGTTAACAGCCAGAAAAAAAAAATGCCACGTTTTTTTTTTTTTTTCAGAATAAACTCTATAATAATAGAATAAATCCTATATAAATGATTGTGGGTAATATATGAACAACCCACTCAGTTAAATCCTTCAGAATATAGATGTGTATTTTGGATGATTTCTTTCCACTAATCTGAAACAAGATATGATATGGAAGCAAAATAGCCCATAGTCTTGCCTCAAAGAGCAAGCCTCATCCTCTTGAATTGGTCTTGTTTTAGAGAAGCAGCATTAAACACACATTATCTGACTCGGAGAGTTCAGACTGATTCACAGACCAGCTGAGAAGATGACCACAAACTTTGAGCTGAACCCTGTAGATCTACATTTGCCAGCAATGTACCATTTCTTCTACAGATTTTAGCACTTAAATGGATATTTAACCCAAAAACGGATCATTCTGTCATTATTTACTCTCCCTTATGTCATTTCAAACCTGTACTTTGGGAACCAAACATACGCAGGAACCTCTTGACTTTGCATGAACAAAAAGCTTTTTGAGACCAAGACAAATGTCCTTGGAAAAAATTAAATTATTTAATCAGATCAAGACACACAAATTGCATCACATATACTGACTCATCCAAATGAGTTTTTTAATATTATAAATAATCAAAACTGAGTAAGCTAAGCGTATTTTTGTGCATTATTTTGACCCATAAATAAACACGTTCTCCTCTTACCTGCTGGCTCTGTTGGCTCCCATGCTGTACTTGATCTTCAGCTTGTGTGTGTGCGCTGCTTCTCCAGTGACACGACAGAACAGTGTTCTCCGTTTAACCGGAAAGATTGGGGATTGGCATCCTAACACACCTGGATCTACGGTACGTCCACGCTGCGGACACAGAGTCAAGATGCTGTGCTGAAAGTTCAGGATGATGTGATGATGATGCACAGAAACTATATTTGTGTTCTGGTTTGGATGCTGTGATCTGGGTCATAGCAGCTGTTAAAATAGCCCGTGCGCGCGCACACACACACACACACACACACACACACACACACACACACACACACACACACACACACTCGGATGTGGGCTAGCAGCCACCACTGATCTGCATGTTCTCTAAATGTTCAGCTCTATATATACACTTATGTTTTTAGATATAGATGCACATATAACATTTATGTTTAGATATACAGTGGCTTCAAAGTATTTAAATATTTAATCTGAAGGCCTGTACATTTAAAATGACAGAATATGTGGAATAAATAAATTAATTAAATAAATGTTATTTTAAAATGATGTGAATAAAAATACTCATGTTTAATTGAGTAAATATGTGCAGCGGTTGATGTCTTCTAATCTGGATGGCAAAACAACTTAATAAAATAATTTGATTTGATTTTCATCTTCCAATCCTGCATTTAATTCAAACAGAAGCTGCAGACATCATTTTAGTTCTGTTGACATAATGTTGATCATTACATTAACTAAACAGTCTGTGTAATTTAACCTGAGATGTCTGTATTGAAATTGTATTTCTAGTTCCCAGAATGCTTTGCATAGAGCTAGATAAGTTAATTAAATGTTACAATTCACTGTTATTTAATGTGTTTTAGTGAATGGAAAGAGCTGTTAGTATTGAATGCTGTTATGTTTGACATTTAAAAGAGTTTCTGTACGGTTGGTTTAAAGTTTTTACCATTGTGTTGAAGAGTAGAATCTTACACTGGTCAAATGTACACGCTAAATAAGTTACATTTGACAACTTGCCAAGTATACATTAGATTTGAACTGAATAGATCAGATTAATTGGTTCCAAGTCCAGCATTTCATTTATGACTGAATTATGTTGCACCAATTTGGATAAACTTTATTTTAAGTAATCAACCTGCATTAAAACCGTTTTTGTGCTAATAAAAATGTAAAAATAAAAAAGTGTTGTTTGTTGAGTAAACATAATTTTAATTGGAAGTTAACTTAAAAAGATGTTAGACTCTTCCCGTTTTTAGAGTGTACTTGTACATTTTGTAGGTTGTGTGATTATTGTGTATTTTATGTTTCTTCATGACACTGTAAATGAATTGATCTGATTGTATCTAAAGGGCAGTTTTCAGTTTCTCATTATCATGGTCTCATCACAGATATCAATCACACACACACACACACACACGTCCTCTAAGCTACTGTTTGAAAAGATTAGTATGTCTTGTTATGAATTGTCAATTTAAATGACATTAAATAGTTTGAGGAGAGAGAGGGATTGTGGGAGATGCAGAGGTCAACAGGTCAGATCCATGTGACTCAATAACTGCTCTTTACAATCAAAATGGACTTTGTTACACAACATAAACACACACATACTTAATCCATGATCACCTGTTTGTGTGTGTGTGTGTGTGAGGGAGACGTTTGTTTCTTTATTCCTAATCCAGTTAATTATATCTGAATAATCTCTTCACCTCTCATTTTTAACAGTGATATGATGCAGATTTGTTTTTCTTTTATCCAGAGTGACTTGCACTGCTGTCAAGGTATGCATTTAATCGGTCCATCTGTGGGAACTGAACCCATGACCTTGTTGGCAGTGATGGAGCCAAGATCTAATGTTTGTAGTTCTACACTAACTCACATTAACACAATCTTGACATCCAATGTTATAGCATTTCAAACCAACAACCTTCTGATTATATATATATAGCTGGTGCATGTTTCTTTATAATAAATTATATAATTGACATAAGCGTGGTTTCGGTATTCAGACACTTTTTGTGGCCACTGTAGATTGGTATATTGGCTGAAATAACAGCATTGTATGTTTTGGGTACGTCGTTAGACTTTTTACACCAACTTTTGACAGTTTCAACCATATTTGTACTAATTGTTCATTTACACACACACACACACACACACACACACATGTCCTGTTCTTGATAATTTATTATATCTCAAAAATACTGTGATACTTTGACATATACAGCTCATCAGAAGACTTTTAATTACTTCTAACTAACCGCTGATGGGGTTCATCATGAAGCAGATTGAAGCTCTGACATAAAATATGATGCTGGATCAGTGCTTGATCTCAAACAGAGAATAATCTCTTTTCATTACAACATCATGTTTCTTTTCTCTGCATCTATCCTTCCCTCATCTGTTCATCCTCCATCGATTTGATCTGAAAGTCAGTCCTTTAAATCTGAATACTGAAATATTCTTTCACAATTGAAAGTTATAAATATAGTTAATTTAAGAAACGTACATAATAGTGGGCTACAATTCATAATAGTAATTTGTGTTTCTACGTGACTCCTTTTTACAACAATATAATGATAACAATTTGCCAATAGCATATTGTCGTAATCTACGCAGATTGTTTAACCAAATATAGATCCCATTTTATAATATATGCAGCGACATCTTCATCAAAAAATAAAAAAAATAAATAAATAAATAAAAACAAACAAAAAAAAAATCCTGAAAAAAACTTCAGACATTTGTATTATCAGACCAATTTACTCCACACATGAATGAAGATGTGAAGAATTGCTCACCTTATGAAAGCAAAGCAAATATCTAATCTGTGAAGGTTTTTTTCGGGTGAATTTGTCTTCTGCTCGCGCTCACTTGGTGTTTTGATGCAAGCGCGCGCTCTGTTCGCGCGTCCTGATTTCTTTCTTTCTTTCTTCTATTCTCAGAATACATCCATCTTTAACACGATATTACCAGCGGCATGTTCGGAATTCGTGTTTTCTTGTATGTTTATCCCTCCGGTCTCTCCGCTTTGACTTCCCTCATGCAGTAATCTCCGAGCGCGCGCGCTCTCCTCCTCGTCCTCGCGGTCTCGCGCTCATGTGGGTGACCGGCGGATAACGGAGGAGGTGGAGGAGAAAGATGTGAGCATGTCACTGCGATTATATTCACTTCAGAATGATGTAAAGTGAAATCCAGTCCACATTAGTCCAGACCTGACGGATATCAAGGCGCTTCTGTCTTCATCGACACTGATGAGTTGACTTGATTGAATTATCTTTGTTTTCCTTCTGTCCATCTGCGGGACAAGACTTTTAATATTTTTCATTTTCCTCAGCGTCCCAGAGGTTCTGCTGTTCCTCCATCTCTTTCTGTCTCCTGGGTGCTCATAACTCCATGAACATTATTTATGTTTTCAGTTCAAGACGAATATGACCCATATAAACCACCACCACACTTTTACAAATACAGGAGTTTTCACAGCAACAGCCTACAACAGAAGTACTCCTGCAATGTTCAGAGAACAGTTCTTAAAATAACCATTTCTAGAACATTTTAAGAACTTTATTCACCATAAAGGACCTTTTGTGCAATGGAAAGACTCCACGGATTTTAAAGGTTCTTCATGGAACCGTCATTGACAATAAATAACCTATTTGTATTAACATCATGGGGATAATTTACTGAAATCCCCGTGTTTCCGAAGGTTAACGAACACAGAATGTGAAGGGTTTACCGCACGTATCCACCGTGAAGGTCCGTGAACGCAGGTTTATGACTTCAGCTCTGTGTTTCAGGCCTGCTGGCTTGTTTTAGGTCTTGGAGAACAGCACGACAGGTTTCTATGGAGACTTTGCTGAGCGAGCGCTTATTTTCGGCGGTGGAGGCCTGGATGAGGAGGTGGGGATGTGAACGTGTGACAGCCGTGGAGTGACAGGAGGAGTGTGTGGGAGAAAACACCGAGAGACGAGGAGGATCCTGCGAGGACATGATCACGGGGAGATGCCCTGTTTAACTGGATTACAAACAGATGAGGCTGGTGCTCTGTTAATGCACAAGATATACATTTCTGACAGCGAAATTTCGCATAGGCTGTGTGTGTGTGTGTGTGTGTGTGTGTGTGTGTGTGTGTGTGTGTGTGTGTGTGTTTTCGAACAAAGCTAGATGTATGCAAAATTTAGTCATTTTGACGTAATCGGGAGTAGTAGCTAATGAAGAATTCAAATGACAGAGATAGATGCACATCATAAACTAAAAGTTTAATAAATTGTTGTTTTGTTTGGCAATGCAGACACTTAGAGAGACAGACAGATGACGCTGTGTGACTCAAACGGGACGCGACCCAAAACTAAATGCGCGCGCGCGCACAAACACACACACACACACACACACACACACACACGGATGGCGGTAGCGTGAGGTAAAATGGGTGAAGGGCACATATGTAAAAACAAGCTTAATGCATTAACACTTTCATATGAGAGAGAAAGCCGAGGATGACACAAACGCGACACTTTTCCATCTGAAAGAATAATCGCATCTGTCAATCATTAAGTTCTGCTTTATTATTTCTATGAATATGAAGACAACCTTCAGATCACATCTGCTCCTCAAACATGTTTTAAATAACTTTGAGAGAGAAAAGAAAAGAGAGTGATTGTTCGAAGCCAGACTCGTGTGTGTGTGTGTGTGCGTGTGTATGTGTGTGTGGTGTCCTGATAAGTTCCCACGACCTCCCACGACCTGCGTCTCTCAGTTTTCCGGGTTTTTCTCTCCCATTATCAAATATCAGTCTGTCTGAATCTCTCTCTCTCTCTCTCTCTGTTTCTCTCTCTCTCTCCACTCGTTCAGTAGATTGTCGCGCAGTCGTGTGGAAACTCTCAGTTTCTGCCGTTTTGCACACTATACTGCCGTGTTTCGCCGTTATGTAAGAAATAAAACTTGCTTATTTGACCTCGAATGGCTGACTGCTCCTCTGTCTCACTGCGTTTACACGCTACACTCACTCAAACCCGTTTACAAAGACCTGAATGACTGAACATAAACCCGATTCTGTGACAAACACTGGAGGATGAACAGCACGCGCCGCCATAAAGCTCATCATCCACTTTTATCTCAAACAATTGAATATGACCTAGTTATTAGTTATCAACTCTTCATCATTATCATTATTATTACAATTAACGTTAATTCTAGCTATTCCCCCATTTAACATTACTTGAAATACTCTTCAAGTTTTACAATGTTTGTAGTTTTTATATGAACCATAATTCACTAAATCATTGTTAAATAATCTGGAGTGTATGTGCTTCTCTGTTTATGTAAATTTGTCATGTATGTCATGTGCTGAATGTTTTGAGTGTGTTTTAATCAGTCATCAGTATTTGAGGGTGTTTTACTGTCCTCTAGAGGAAAAACACTGCTACAGACACTCAAACAGAGTTCATGGTATTCTTCTGTATCGCTTTTTATTCATTATTTTGTTGCTCGTCTAATGCATTACGTTTTTATAAAACGCATTGACTGCTACGTAATTCACAATTGCACTTTTATTCTTATTTCTTAAGTATAAGGCTATATTCTGTCTATCTTTCATCTGATCTAGTGATTTCACTTTACATGCCATATTTTGCGTTATTCACATTAAACTGCTTGACAATGCAAATCTACATCCTCAGTGAGGAAGAGAAGTCACAACATGACAAGCTAAAATACACCTACAAAGATGTACTTGAGCATCTGTACAAACTAGACAATTCTGCATCTGTTTTGGTAGAAACAGTAGATTGGTAAGCCAAAATATAATACAAAGAATGATTTAGATTTAGAATGAATCAGCTAACACTGAGGATTCAGTCCTGAATTTGCGCGGTGAGTAAATGATAGTGAAATCTGCTTTTCCACATGAATTTACGTCTTTGAATCATTCTAGCGGAACTGTAGAAATGTTATCATAATTCACTAATGTAACTTATTTTAAAATTAAATGAGCGATTTTGAGTGCACATACACAACTTGACACTTTTATTTTGTGAGCTGAACCGATTCCCCTTTAAATGCGCGCCACAGAAAACGGTTGTGGCTAAAAGGGATACAGCAAAAACCGGAAGCTAAAAACAAATGGAATTTTCTACCTATTAGATTGTGTTTTATGAACATCTACACCTACCACAACCCTAAACCTACCTCTTACGATAATGCAAAAATAGTAATTATTGTTGTACAGTGTGAAGAAAAATGAAGCTATATTGATGTGCGCATGCCCAGTAGTTTTTGCTTGTAACCGAGAAAACCCGGATCCTGGTCGCGCGCACCGTCAGCCACGTCACCGATCAGCGGCGCAAGCCCAAAGTCCAGTGTAGATCAGCAGAGAGTTGCAGGACATTTTCACGGAATCTGTTTGGTATGTCTATTCAATTAATACGAAATTTATACTTGAAACCCGGATGACGTGCACTCGCTGAGCAGCAGAAAGAAATAGCATGCTTTATTTATCATCATTATTTCTGCAGGACAAACATCTGATCTGAGATCAGCTTCACAACTCTTTAATTCCAGCGCTGATTACTGAACAGTAACATGAATATCTTCCGACTGTCTGGAGATGTTTGTCATCTGGTCGCCATCATTATTCTGTTCCTGAAGATCTGGAGATCCAAATCATGCGCAGGTACATGCAGAAACACAGACCAGACAATATATATTATATATAATTGAGTCTCATATGCAAACGCTTGAAACATTTTAAACGCGCGACTGTGGGACTGTAAATGATTTTACGCGTTTGCTCACGTGTTTTCATTGTGTTTATGTTACGTGGCAACTGATACCACCTGTGTTACCCACCTACCCAAGTTTGTCTTTAAAGTCCGTGTAAAGCCATATTAAAATATGTGTTCGTCACACAACAACAACAACAAAAAAAACATTTGTTTTTGACCACCCAGCCACATTTGAATGATACACACACACACACACACACACACACACACACACACACACACACACACACACACACACACACACACACACAAACACACACACATATAAACCGCCAAGTAAATAAAATAAGTTATTAAACTCTTGGAAAGGTAAGCAGGACCCTACTCTCAATCCGCTGGAGGCGTGTCCGCCGGCGGCGCTGAAACCACGCCCTCTCGCGGGAAAGCGTCTCTCTCAACAGTCAAATCCCGCTACAACCTGGCTGAATGAATTCTTCATATCATCGTTTTAAGCAGGGGTGGTTCTAGGGTGAGTGGAGATCTGGGGCTTAGCCCAGAAAAATCCATGTATGTGACTTTTTTATTTTAATAAATCAGAAAGATTTAAAATATACAAAGACAATAAAAACAAATTTAAAACATTTTATTTAAGGTATTGAGGAAAATACATTTGCTTTATGCAAACAAAAATTAAGAATTGCAAAACAAATGAAACGGCGCGAAATGATTTTGCAATACATATTTTCCATGGTCATATCTATTAACTTATTTTCAAAGCTGCTTTTATTTTGTGTGTCAGTCTAGTTTGAGCTTGCGATACCATTTTTCCTTTGCGCTTCACTTTTCTGCACATCTCTCTTTGTGGCACTGTTTTGACGTGGGGGCGGAGTCAATGGACGGGGGCGTGTACAACATGCCTCCATGGAAGTGATGTCATCGGCCCGAGACGCAGCTCACTGATCCAGGTCCTGTCATGATCAGAAGAGACTTTCGAGTGGATCGTTTATTTTTATTCAGTACAGTAGCATTAAAACATTCATGTTTTCGTTTTATTTACTTTATTAACAAATGTATATGTATTAGCAGCGTTTGCTCAAGTTAAAGAAGTTGTTAACATGAACATCTGCTGTTTATTTCTCTCGATGTGCACACTTTTATAGCATTATGTGTATTGGGATCGCAAATCATTTGAGTCAGTTCCGGAGTTCGTAGCGGGTTCGCGAATCATTTGAGTCAGTTCGGGAGTTTGTAGCGGGACCGCGAATCATTTGAGTCAGTTCGGGAGTTCGGAGCGGGATCGCGAATCATTTGAGTCAATTTGGGGATCGCGAATCATTTGAATCAGTTCGGGAGTTCGTAGCAGGATCGCGAATCATTTGAGTCAGTTCGGGAGTTCGTAGCGGGACCGCGAATCATTTGAGTCAGTTCGGGAGTTCGGAGCGGGATCCCGAATCATTTGAGTTAATTTGTGGATCGCGAATCATTTGAATCAGTTCGGGAGTTCGTAGCGGGATCGCGAATCATTTGAGTCAATTTGGGGATCGCGAATCATTTGAGTCAATTTGGGGATCGCGAATCATTTGAGTCAGTTCGGGAGTTCGTAGCGGGATCGCGGATAATTTGAGTCAGTTTGGGAGTTAGTAGCGGGATCGCGAATCACTTGAGTCAGTTTGGGGATCGCAAATCATTTGAAGCAGTTCGGGAGTTCGTAGCGGGATCGCGAATCATTTGAGTCAGTTTGGGGATCGCAAATCATTTGAATCAGTTTGGGAGTTCGGAGCGGTGTGTGTGTGTGTGTGTCCTAAAGACTGTGCTGCGCAACCGTTAACTGTTAGATGTTCAAAATGTAACGTTAAATCAGACACAATTTAAAACCGAAAAAGAAATATACTACTAAGATTAAAAGTTACAGATACCTGAAGCTGTTGTATCTTGGCGTTCAAGTGTTTTGGCTGGGGGGGGTTTACTTCCTTTTTTGAAGAAGAAGAAGATGAATTTTGCAATATCCATTTTAATTTTCAAATAAATTGATCTAGTAAAATACTACACGCCAACAAACCGCCTGCCTCAAAAAGATCTCATTTTATTGGCTGGATCGTACAGAGGCTCATCGATGGTTGGCCAGTTTACATGTCAGTCATAAGCACTAGAATCAGTGGGCGGTTTTCGTCGGGTGTGAATGACAACGCGTAACTTATTTGGGTAAATTTACAGACACTGTGGACTTGAGAGTCGAGAGATATTTATTTATTTATTTAAATTCTAATATAAATTACTTTATTGGGCATGAAAACTCATTGATGGCATGGTGGTAATAAAAACATTCGGGGCTCCAGCCCCCTTAGCCCACCCCTAACGCCGCCCCTGGTTTTAAGGAAATGTAAATAATAACACCGAGCTGTTTTGTACAATGTTGCAACCAGGTAATAGCCTATGCATTTACATATGGAAGATATAGCTAGCTAGGAAAATGTAGATTGTAACGAACGGTGACAGTGAGCAGGGGAATCACTGACGCTAATAGAGCATCACAGTCCCGCCCACAGCTGGTGCCGGAAGTAAAAATTCAATGCAATTTCTGCTTTGATATTTGGGGTATAAGCCATAAAAACTTAACCATACATGGTAGACTTAAAACCAGCTACTGCTGTACTAAGCGATAGTATATGCACATATAAATGCAAAAGGATCATGGGGCACTAACCTTGTTTTGATATAAATGCCTTTTATTCGCGATGTCTTGGCTAAGTACTTCCTTACCCAAAATCCTGAACAATCCCACAATCCCACAGTGATGCATCTGATTGTTGGAGCTCGTGTAAGCGTCTGGTTAAACCCCGCGAAGGTCCGTGAAGACTGAAGATCATTAATAAAAAAATAAAATAAAATAAAAACCTGTGTTGCGTTTTTGCACGGTAGACTTATCAGTGCAATCATGATCTCCTTGGCTGCCATGAGAGTTTTGCAGGGAGGTTGGTAACTTTAGTTAGCATTATCATCAACTTTAGCAAGGCTTCTGTAGCCTTCATATGGTATGAGTCATATCAAGCATTTTATTATGCCACTGTCAAAACAATATTTAGCCTAGGCATACATTTTTGTGCATTTACTGAACATTTGTGTAATGGCGACGACATGTGTTGACAACGATTTGAAGTGATTTCAGTCAGGTACAAAGCACTGCACCATGTTGCTGACGTTATTGTTAACCACTTTCACACACGCACACAATATAAAATACACGATGATAAATATAAAAATCAATACACAATACCTATATAAAACACTATTTATTTACACAATACTGAAAGAACTGCTAATACTGCACATTTACTATACAAAATAAAATTAACTGGAGGAAAAAGTTCGCGCGACCGTCGTCAGATTTCGAAGTCGCTCAAAAGGCTCGTTCGTGGTTGTGGCTTCAGTCGACTTCAGTGAGGCGTAGTGGTTTATGGGATGAGTAGTTCCTGCGCTCGAAATGAAAATATGTACACAATATGATCAGATTTTGTCTTAATTTTTTCACTTGAAATAATATGTTATATGCTTATGAGTTGAGCCGTAGCTGGTTATCATCACACATGCTCTATCTTTAGATACAGATTTTTCCAAAATTCAATGGGAGAAATGAATGGGAAATTTACTTTCGGCACCAAAGCTCTCTCGGGCCGTGGGCGGGACTGTGATGCTCTATACGTCATCGAGACACCGTTTTAGCCCCACCCAAAACATCCTGAGCACAAAATTGGTCAAAAACTGTTCCACGATTCAGTACTACATAGTTTAGAGTCTTTGTAATGTGTTTCAGCAATACATTTCTAACATTTAGAATGTGTTTAGACAATCCTTAGAACTCTCTATACAGTGACTTTAAGGTTCCTCAGGACTTCTTCGGGTTCCTTGGGAAACTCAAGATCATCTCTTGACATTTATGAGTCTGTTGTGTTCTGTTCTGAAGTTTGTTTTATGTGTGTTTCAGGTATTTCTGGCAAGTCTCAGGTGCTGTTCGCACTGGTCTTCACCACCAGATATCTGGACCTGTTCACATCCTTCATCTCTGTCTACAACACCATCATGAAGGTAAAGACCATGAAAGCCCATTGAGACTACATAAGAAAAAAAATATTCTGCTTTGGTACATAATTATTGACATAAGTCATAATTATGAAATAATAAAAAATAAAAATAATTAAAACCAAATATATATATATATATTTTTTTCATATTTATTAAATAAAAAGTCTAAATTATCACATACTAAGTCATAATTATAAGATAAAGCCATAATTATGACAAGAACAATGTCAACACTGAGATAAAATGTCACAATTATGATACAAATTCTAAATTATAAGACACTAAATCTAAATTATTTTGTGCCAAAATTAAGAGATTAACACATTGTAACTGAAAATAAAGTAATTATGGCAAACCAATGATAAATGAAAAAAAAAAACTATGAAATAATCTGTATTTATTTGTTTAAACTCATGCTTTGACATAAACCCCTTACTAGTAACCCCCCTTTTTCGGCATGGAGACCGAAATTACATACCCAAAATAAAAAGGTTTCTGCTCATGATTCTTTCTGACTAGATACATAATCAACCTTTGTTCACAAAGCTGACACTTTAAAGTTTACTGTTCAGGAATCAGAATCACTCAGACTGTTATGATAATAGAGATATATAAGCTCAAACATAAAAACAAAAATAAAAATATTAAAAACATATGTTTTAAATGTATTTTAAAAAATGTTGATGTAGGAAATGAGTTTGAAAACACAGTGTAGCTAAGGCCACAAGTCTTCCAAGACTTCATAAAAAATTTCATAATCGAATCTGTAAAACTGTGAATTTTATGAAATATTTTCTAAGGCCATGTCATGTGTGTTTTTAGAGAAGGCTAATCAGATTGATTTATGGCCCTTGTCATCTCTGTAAGATCTCACATGTAAACATTCCTGTGCTCTTTGTGTATGTTTCACTGTTGAAAACTGCCCGAATCATGATTGTATTGTTCTCACCAAACGGTTCTTTCACACCTCCGCCAAGTATGACACATTATCCGCATTATTCTTTTATCATTATTCTTTTGTTTTTATTCCACCTTTATTAGCCTTGATTGTGGTTTTTCAGGCTTTACAAAGCAACAAAGCAGCGATCTCACTTCAGTCTCTCTTTGCATTTAGCCCTTATTTATCAAAAGTCTTACTATAAAAATACAACAAAACATTTTCTTACGACCTTACGTGAATTATTGAGACAAAAATGCATTATGAAGAAGAAAAGCACCTGCTATTAGTAGCATTGGTGCTAACGTTAGCATCAAGCTACATCTGACAATTTATGAAATTATTAGTACACTTTTACTCAAAACTCACTTTAAACCCCGATCGAGTGTTTATAATAACTTCGTTTAGCGATCAGGGGTGGAATTTGGTCGTTTACTGTTGTAAAAATATGTTATTTGTAGCCTTTTTCATCGCTGCACAAGTTAGCATTTCCGATGTACATTTTCGATTTTTTTTATAAAAACGCCCCAGATCTCAAGAAATTCTCATACCAAGCTTTACTATCGTAATCGCGGGTTTATTATTCGGATATTTTGTGTGTACAGAGGTGTTTCAGTGTTGTTTTGGCCAGATAACTACCAGGAAGTGTGCAGGAAGCATGTGACACGATGGGGCGGTGTCCAGATATGAAACTCTAGATTGACGTTTGAAAGACCCAATCAGAGTCTGAGTCACACACCGCACGAGCTGTGACTACTGCACGCACACACAGATCGCTGGGAGAGGCTGTTTATCATCTGATTGCGTAAATCCGTGGAAAATGAATAGAAATGACGATTCTGTCTGAAGAAATATGAAGTAAACATCAGTAAATATATCCATATATCTCCGCAGATATGCATCTTTGGTCTATAAATCCTTATTGACGCTGTTCAGTGAGTCTATGTGAACACAAATAAACCGCTCTTGACGTGACTGAATATGAGTGAGTTGTGAATTTCTATTCAAAATGTGGCATAATACGGATTTATTATTTTGCACTCCTGACATAAATCACTAAATATCTGTCACTGCAACAATGTTTTATCAAAATATTGGTCAAATATCGAAGCTTGAGTCTTTAAACTTTCCATTGATGCACAGTTTGTCCAGATGAAGTAAGACAGTGATGTTTAATGTGCTGTGAAAGTGAAACAATAATAAACTGGGGCCGTCAGCGATGTTTGCACGTAAAGGGGTTAAATGTGCATGACAAACCAACAGCTAGTTCGCTGAAGCTGCCAAACAACAAACACTCAAACAATGTTCCTGCTGCTCAACTGATAGAACAGGGTGCTTGCAACACTAGGTTGTGGGTTTGAATCCCAGGGAAAGTGACTGGTTAATGAAAGCAGTGTGACAGATGTGTGATTGGGATCTGTCTGTCTCTCAGGTGGTGTATCTGGTCCTGGCGTACGCCACCGTCAGCCTCATCTACTTCCGCTTCAGGAACTCGTACGACTCTGAGAGCGACTCGTTCCGCGTGGAGTTCCTGCTGGTGCCGGTGGCGGGTCTGTCGTTCCTGGAGAACTACGCCTTCACGCCGCTGGAGGTCAGAGCTCACCACGGAGCTCTTTAGATGTTAAGAGACATTGTCGTGACAGATCTCTGTGTTTGTGTAGATACTGTGGACGTTCTCCATCTATCTGGAGTCGGTGGCCATCTTGCCGCAGCTCTTCATGATCACGAAGACAGGCGAGGCCGAGTCCATCACCACACACTACCTGTTCTTCCTGGGCCTGTACCGCACGCTGTACCTCGCTAACTGGGTGTGGCGCTATCACGTGGAGGGATTCTTCGACCAGATCGCCGTGGTGTCTGGCGTCGTCCAGACCATCTTCTACTGCGATTTCTTCTATCTGTACTTCACCAGAGGTCAGCAAACATCTCAACTTTGATCTTATCTCAGTTTTCATGAAATAATCAGGAGATGAATTAGAAGAAGATTTACTGACCAATATATGTTTTATCTGTCTGTCTGTCTGTCAATGCATCCGTCTGTCTGTGCGTCCATCTATGTCTATCGTTTGACTGTTTATCCGTCCATCCATATGTCCATCCTTTTATCTGTTTATCTGTCTACTTGTCCAACTGTTTGTCTGTCCGTTGGTCTATCCATCTGTCTGTTCATCCATCCATTGATCAATCTGTCTGTCCATCCATCCACCATTCCATCCATCCATACACTCATCCATCTATCTGTCTGTCTATCCATCCTTTTATCTGTTCATCTGTCTACTTGTCCAACTGTTTGTCTGTCCATTGGTCTATCCATCTGTCTGTTCGTCCATCCATTGGTTTATCTGTCTATCCATCCATCCGTCTTTCTGTCTATCCGTCTGTCCATCCATTCATCTGTTCATCTGTCTACTTGTCCAACTGTTTGTCTGTCCATTGGTCTATCCATCCGTCTGTTCTCCCATCCATTGGTTTATCTGTCTATCCATCCATCCGTCTTTCTGTCTATCTGTCTGTCCATCCATTCATCTGTTCATCTGTCTACTTGTCCAACTGTTTGTCTGTCCATTGGTCTATCCATCTGTCTGTTCATCCATCCATTGGTCAATCTGTCTGTTCATTCATCCACCATTCCATCCATCCATGCACTCATCCATCTATATGTCTGTCTATCCATCCTTTTATCTGTTAACCTGTCTACTTGTCCAACTGTTTGTCTGTCCACTGGTCTATCCATCTGTCCATTTGTCTGCAGTGCTGAGAGGAAGTGGAAAGATGAGTTTGCCGATGCCAGTGTGAGTTGGTGGATCAGACCCCGCCCTCCGTTAGGCCACACCCAGTTGTGACATCATCAGCGGCCGCCCCTGTAGTTCTTGTGTTTGAGCTGCATGTGCGGCTGGCGAAAATGTGCCTTACAGTGATCACATCTGCTGGACATATCTCGTCTTTGATGCCTTAATGTATTTTTGTTCATAAAGACAATGTTTTGAGGACGCCTGTGTTTGTTTATATGTATAAATGTGTGTGTGTAAGTTTGAGAAACGCTCCACATTCTGTATTTCATAGTTTGCTTTTCACATTTATACTCAGTCTTTTTTTTATCCTTCTGTATAGTACATGATTTTTTTTTGTAGGATGACCACAGACCAACCGTTGTATGACATCAAATTACTGTGAAAGATGCAGAGAGCAGAAGCTCCCTATGCTTTTGAATCGCTCTCATGGTAATTTGATGTTACACACTGATTGGCCTGCGCAGCACCGCTTCAAGTTTAACACACTAAATATGTTTTGTAATGCATCAATTATGTACAATGCCTGCATGTTATTGGTCAAACTCCATTTCAATCATTAACTTCAGCAAGTATGAAAACAGGAAGATCTGGATATTTTAGGCAACATATAAACCCTGGCCAGGAAAAATGGCACATATGATCACCTGAGTTTACGACCAATGAACTGTTTTTCATTCTGTAAAGGGACGTTTGTTTGGGATCTTTAAATGTTTTTGTGCCAATGAAGAACCGTGAAGAACATGTTAAACCACATTTCAGTCTGAGAACGACATTTACCAGATGTCTGGCAATAGCAGAATGATTTTTTTAATGAAGATGGGCAGTTTATCTGTCCTGGTTTTTATAAAGCATGCCAATAAAGAGTTTCTGTCTCTGCAGAGCAAGTGCTTGTGTTCATGAGAACGAATGAGCACAGAAACACACTCCAGTCCATCTGCTTGTCACGGCTCTTAATTTCCTCATTCTCTATTAATTCATCAAGTGAATCCGACATTCATGATAATTAAACCGATGTTATCATTCAAGCAGCCATAAAAATCTATAAATATGGCGTATGGCGGTGTCAGCCTGCAGCAGGATTTCAGCGGTGTAATGTGCTCCTGCATTACGCTTCATCAGCAGATCGACCTTCTTCAGCAGCTCGGTGACCTGTGACCTCCCCTCAAGACATTTAGTCAAGACACATTTCTGTAATGATCCTCACAATACACACCATTTCAAAGCAGCTTCTTATTAATGTTATCAGATTACATCTGTGTGACAAAATAGTAAAAAAAATTGCGTTGATACTATCAATCAATCATGGAGTTGAGATTCTTATCTCGCACAATTCTGAGTTTGTCACATTTTTAGTTTTATATATATATATATATATATATATATATATATATATATAAAATTATGAATTCACAGAATTCTTAGTTTCTCTCAAAATTCTGTTTAGATCTTGCATTTCCGAGTAGTTTTTATAAAATATCAAGTTCATATTGCAAATCTGGGTTTATTCCACTATCCTGTCTCGAAAGTCTGAGTTTCTCACAATTCTGAATTATCTTGAAATTCTGAGTTTATCCTGTGTCACAATTAGGTTTGTCTTGCAAATCTGGGTTAACGTCTCACAATTCTTAGTTTGTCTCACTATTATGTCTATAGTTTTTTTCACAATTCTCTCGCAATTCTGAGTTTGTTTTGCAATGGTTTCTCACATTTCTGAGTTTTTTTTAAAATTGCAAGTTTATAGCGCAATTCAGCATTTTTTAAAATCCAGAGTTGGGAGATAAAATGTTGCAAATACAATAATTCATTCAATATGTGTCCCTTCCTTTAGTGTTGCCGAACACGTGATAACCGCCCGCGCAGCTGCACGCAAACTCCCATAATTCCTCGCTCTCCTTCAGGAAGTCCCCAGCGGCCGCGTGTTTTGCTCCGAGCGTGTCATCGTGGTCAGGACGACGGTGAAACCAAGCGCTTGCGGTCCGAATGCAGCACTAATCCAGTCCAGAGCGGCGCTGCGCCCACAGGACCAGGAGGAACGCGTGCGGTCTGGGCACACTAAACTCCACGCGCAACTCATCCGGGCTCAGACAGGTGTGGAAGAACCCTGGGGTGTCAGTCACACGCAGGCTCCGCCCATCTACCACGCCCTCTGATCGCTGGCAGCGTTTGGTCACGGACACGGGCGACCCAGAACCGTGTTTCCAGATGAACTCCGGCCTGAACCCGTCTGACCCCTCGGAGGAACCGCCTGAACACACGAAACGTGAGTATATTGTAGTTGATATAAAATGTTTTTAATATAAGAGTGTTTTCATGAATATTCTGCAGGTCTCCACACAACTAAAGCTTATAAAGTAAATAATAGCCGATTAATAAAAAATTCAATAAAAAGTACTATTATTAAATGTATAGTCAAAGTAAACTAATAAAATAAATGCATATGAATACAAAAACATACACCTATAACACATTCATACACACAACATAATAAACATGGGTAAATACAATACATTTATAGAAATAAGATTTTCACACAGATTAACAAAATAACAGCAGGGTATTTTAGAGCATATAGTTCTCAATAAGACATTTATAGTAATTCCTTATAGAATAGATCAGTCCTGCGTGAGCTGAAAATGAACGTAAGCTAATTAACACAAGTCCGTGTCCCGGAGCTCTGATCATTTGACTGTGACTTTGGATTACTTCAGTGTTTCTGTTCATTCACCAGCAGCTGGAGACTCAGCTTTCTCCGTCATATTCCCGAACATGACTGAGGCTTACTGAGACAAACACACAGGACTCAGAACACATCCAGAAACACATGCATTTACCCAGAAATAAAGCATCTAAAGGTGAATCGATACACGCTTATAAGACTACTGTATTTGAATAGGTAATATGAGAGTGAGGAGTCACGTGTTGATTTGGGAGGAGTCTGACCCGGTTGGCCATGATGGCAGGATACAATATCGGTTGCCAGGGGCGATGCCTTCAGAACTTCACAGATGCGCGACTAAACATTTCAGAGCTCTTTAATTTTTGCGCTTTTATTATTTATTATTTCTAGACGGGACAGAGATGGATCTATGAATACGAGAAAGAAAAGGAAGAAAGTAAAGTAATACAAAAGGATAACGTGAAAGAAAAGGGTGTGTGTGATCAGGGTTGGAGCTGAACTCTACAGGACAATCGATCTCTAGGCTAATCTTTCAAGTGCATTTGATTTCAAATGTGTCCTGGAAGGGTAATTATTTAATAAAACTAATTTCTGCTAATAATCACAGAGAAAAACACTTAAAACCTGTATATTTATGCATTTAACAAAAATAAGATACAAATAAACTTAAATCTTTGTTTTCAATTGAATTGTATAAATACAGATGAATGATGCTGCAGGGTTTCTATAAACAATTAAAAAAATGCATATATATCACAACAGACTATCGACAGAACAAGGTTCATTTGAACATTGTTCATAGTTTTATATGGTTATTCACACAAACAACTTAAATATATCTAAAGTCAAACTTGGCCTAGAAAAATCAGTTTAATTTGATCAAAACACATCTATTCCCGTCATTAAGACCAACTCTTTTAATAACACAGATGGAGAGGCTGTCAGCGGGTGGGTGTTTTCTAAATTTATCAAGCATGCATACGAGGACACACAATTATAGCTACTAAAAGAGTTAGAATTTATAGTTAGCATTAAATTGGACAATTAATTTAACATTAACAGAATTAAACTACCACAATCCATCTGTTCTGTAGCCCATGATAGTGCTCAGACATCACATGCTTCTTGTAATTTTCATGAAGGTGGTGTTTGATCTCACAGCCGTACAGACAAAATCTTTTACTGGTTAAAGATCTAGAGAGAGAAAGGTTGAGACTAATGAGGGTTGATCACTATTGTTACAGTATAACTGTACGTGTCCTGTTTTCATCCAGGGCAGTCTTTGTCTCCTGTGTCTCGAGTGGTTGTCAAGATGACTCCATTAAACGGACACATTCTCATCTCATCTCCCACCACACCGGCGAAAAATGACAATAAACTTTGTCTTGCTCACACACACATTCAAACTCGAACTGCGATGTCTCTACTGGAACTGTTTCTTTTTTCATTTCTCCAGACAGTAGCTGAAAGAAGCTCTGTGAATAATTAAATCATTGATTAAATTACCTTTGACATTCGGTAGCAAAAGGAAATGGAACAACAGTCCCACGGGCCGGACACATCTGTGTAAGCACATACAGTGCTCATGATGGGAAATGGCTCGCTGAAACGTGAACAGGAAGTGTCTTTAATGCTTAGCAGTTGGAGATAGAACACTGCTTCTCTGACACAAACACTGGTTGTTCTTGTATGATAAATATGCAATAGTCTCGCCAGGCCCATGAGCAGCAGTTATTACGGTACATGAGTTTAATTCAGCCATCCTGACCTACAGTGCATGAGTGTTTCAACTAATGGTGCTTTTACATCCCAGTCATGGCAGTTCAATGGAAAGACAGTTTGTTCATTAAATGTCAGTTTTCCACAAAACATATTACATATTATTTGCAATGAGGGATGCTACAGTGACACCTCTGTTTATTCAGCCATTGTTGTTTCCACTGGAAGTTCTTCCATATTCAGATACCCTTAAGTGTAAATAGGTCTACGTGGTTTCAACCAATAAGAAAACAATGTGGTGATGCCAAGATGCGGACGTGGTGAAGCAAGCAATATATTTAGTTTTTGGCAGTCAGTGAAACGCATCTTGCACAGTGGTTTATTGCTGTTAGAACAGAAATCAGTATGAGCAACAGTTCAGTATTGAAACTGTTGAAACCAGACGGTCAAAAACAGACCAAAAAGAAAATGTATTTCTAAATTGTTTAATGAAAAATCGCACATTATAAGTGAACTATTTATTATAAAAAAATGCAGTTCATGATCCTTTCAAAGAAACAGGGATTTCTTTGGTGATCAAAATTAAAATGGAATTACAAATAAACATGATTAACACTGTCAGTATATACAGTATTTACATGCACTACTCTTTGACAATCCGAATAAATACAATCCTGTTTCAGATTGTGAAAATTCTGCTTATATAAGCCTTAAGCTTTGCAATCTATTTCACATATTTGTTTACATGTGCAATATATTTATTCTGATCAACAAGTCAGTGCATGCACAGTGCATCTATTCAGATTAATGATAATGGAGCTACATGAGTAATAATATTTTTTTATGATTATCAATTATTTCGGTGAATATATATGTAGCTTGTGTAAAACAAACTAACAAACAACACAAAAGCATGCTAAAATGATTTAAAGTAGAGGTTAAAAAGCATGCTAATCCAATTTCCACTGCTTCCAGTCACATACTGTTCCAGTGTGAAACAGCTGTATCTCCAATCATGCCGTCACAGCATCTATACAAATGCAAAAAGATAGAAACAAATGGGGATATAACAAGTAAAAACCTTTACAACTTTTCTTATCCAATATCAAGTATTTCTTTCTCTACACAGCTTTAATTACCCCATTGGACAATAACTGGTTCTTTGAAGGTTCTGTGGGACACAAAACAATCATATTCTGCTTTTTCATCCTCATTGATCTCCACACTCTTCCTCAGCTGGAACGTTTCATCATGGTTTGGTCTGATTCCTGTGGATTCAACCTCATTTTCACACAGAGATGTGCGATATTTCCTCATGACCAGTGTCATGTCTTTGGGGTAGAAGCCACTGACTAGACAGGTGAGTTTCAGCTTGGTTTTGTCTCTGGAAGACCTTTTTGCAAAGACATGAACATCTGGAGGAGCTGAAAATAACACAGGAATCAGTTTATCAGCCAGGTTCAACTTCAACAGCTGCAAAACTTAAAACAATTACAAACACATTTACACACAGGTGTTTCTGAGGTGCTCATTTCCATATTCTCTGAATTTGTTGAGCCAGTCCACACACTCTTTCTCCAGGTATCCTTTGGTGTATTGGTTTAGGATCGGCACATTGTCCCATTTTCTCTTGGATGGTATAGCTGCATCAACTGAGGCGACCCACTGAGACTCTTTATCATCAAAAGACAGAAAGTCCACTCCATCAAAGCCGTATTCACTAATGCCTTTGGAAAACTTCACTTCATCTCCCTCCTGCTCAACTTCACAACCGTGTCTCCACTGAAGAACATGAAGCTCTGGAAAGAAATCAAAATGATACCTGCTCAAACAACACATACAACTACATAAAATACCATAAGTGGGACAAGCCTGTGCAAAACTTTATAAATGAAGCAAGCAAATTGTGTGTGTTCAATGACACAACAATTAAATAAAAGAGTGGATCCCCCCCAAACCTTTATGCCTTTCGTATATAATTATTCTATTAAGGAGTTGTACCACCTGCGAAGGACCAACTAGTAAAACTATTCTCGATATGCAAACAAAAAAAAACCTGAACATAAAAATTACATAGCAGGACCAGCAGTCAAACCTGGCCAAACTGTAAAATTCTGTAAATTAGTTTAACAATATTAGACAGCTGTTTAATGCTCCTCACTTCATCTCTACTAATTGCTTTGTTACACACAATATTCTTAGTATTCAATAGCAGATCTGACATGGAAGGCCAATGCCGAACATTGGTCATTACTGAGGTCAAAGTTAAGGAAACTTATTCAAAGCTATTTACATTGGTAAAACTATGGACATCGTCCAGACACACACACACACACACACACACACACACACACACACACACACACACACACATATATATATATATACATCTTTAGACATTTCATGGAAATCATTACTATGAAATTAAAATTAGATTGGTCCCATGATGGAGCCTTGTGGAACCCCTTTGTGCAAGCCAGTTAAGAAGAGTTAGTACAATCAATACACACACACACACTTTTCTTCCTATTTGAGAGATATGACTTTATCCAGTATTACCTCTTCAGAAAAATCATGGTTACCACAGTGTCAAATGCCTTCTTTAGATCTATAAAGACCACTCCAACACAGGTATCTTATCCAGTAAGTATTTATCTTTTTCAACTAAACACAACTGGCTGATTTTGGTGAATAACTAGTATGAAATCCAAACTGTACTCGATTCAAAGAGGTAAATCCATTATTTACAGTAAAGGTTTAGCCACCATTTTTGCACAACCTTAGAAATGAAAACCTTAAATTCTACAACCTTAGATATTATTGGCACAATACTAATAGGCATGTAATTACTCAAATTCGATTTATAACCAGATGTATAAATTTGGATCACTGAAGACACTTTTGAGATAAAGCACCAACTGCTTGCCTAAAGGATAGATTGAACATATGCTGTTTAAACTTCATATTTAATGTTTCTCACCTGATTCATTGTGTCTCATGCGTTTCATCAGAATATCAACATTCACATTAAACCACTGTTCTTTGCTCTTTCTGGACTGGGTGCCTTTTTCCCAGTAATCCTCCTGCATTTTCTCTTTCATCCAGGTCTGTTTGGGAATCTTCCTCTGTTCTTTACTATTGTAAGAGTCGATCTGTCTGTCATCTAGCAGACCCATAGCACTGAACTGATAGATGCCCGGCAGATCCACAGGTTTGGACAGAGCCATGTAAATGTAATACAGCGAGTGCTTCTCTGCAATGAGGAGAAATAAAATGTGAATTAAACAACTATTCACTGGTTTAAATGTGATAAAAGTGCAGGAGAAAGCAGGTCAAACATCATAGGGTGAAGCACATTAAAAAGTCTCAAAATACTTCAGCTACAGAAAGAACCAAATAGAATCTGTTATGATTATCCCAAACACCAAATTCAAGAGCAATCCTAATGCAATCAAACATATCCTCTCAAAAACATATTGTTTGGATTTCAGTCCAAGAAAATAATCCTACAACCCTGTTTATGTAATTCAGGGGGCTAGATAAAACACAATTACAAGCATGAAGCGGTCATTTAAATATTAAGTCATAACCTCTGACTAATGATCAGACTGGAGAGTTTGAGATCGTGGGCTACACATACATCGGCCAGCATGATAACACTCTGAGCAAGGGTGTAAATTTCGTCTAACAGTTGGCGGGGGGACAACATAAAAAAAAAAAAAACTTGGAAGGATACGTATACACAGAGGAAAGCCATACTACTATTAGTGTAGCAGGGAGACCGTGCCAAATTAGACAACTTCAAGATGTTTTGGTTGCCCCGAGACAGTGCTCTGTGTCCATTGTAGATATTACTTATTTGTCCGCGGTTTCCCCTTTGAATTGGGCCTCTTTTTCACTGTTGCCACAGGCTGTTTTTCATGGGAACTGTGGGTAGAAGCTACCCCAATAATATGTATTTTAGCCCCCAAAATGTGATTTTTACCAGGGGACCCCACTCGACACAAGGTTAGCTTGGGCTAGTTTTGAGTAGCAATTGGACAGTTTTTGTTGTTAACACTTGGCAAACCTTTCCGTCAAGCAAGTAATGTTATTATTAACACAGCTGACTCATCAAGAAAACACTGAAATCATGTATTAAAGAGAAAAAAAAAAAACACTTTATGTGCTGGACCAACAAATTCAATCCATGGAGGCCCCATCTCACCATTTGCAGGACATAAAAGATATGTTACAAATGTCTTGTAAACCAAAGGACAAGTCAAGAGGTTTTGTGGAGTCAGTGCCTCTATGCATGAGGGGGAGTGACATGATATTAAGCAGGTGGTTTTAATGTTCTGGATGATCAGTGTATTATATGTCATATGTGATGCACAGAGGCACAGCAGCACATGAGCTTCTGTGAAATGCACGAAAACTTGAGCTCCTTTTGTAAGAAGCCCTGAATCTAAATGAGATTTGTCCTGTGTAGAAACAGAAACACACTGATATTCCTTTTAAAATGGAGTTACCAGTTTGAATGTCTTTCTCCGGAGAGACTGTCACACAGCTGTCTAATGTTTCTCCAGCTTTCTCTCGTCCTGTTGGAGAAATAGTGCAATGTCACATGGATGCGGTTTGAATCTACTTGAAATTTGCTGGAAAATAACAAAGACATACCAGTAGATGCTTCAGCGATCAACGGTTCAGTAACTTGTCCTGGAAAACCATGATAATATCAAGCATAGAGCTATTCTCAGATATAATATTTAATCTCAATGTGTCAGGTCACATAATATTTCATACAGATGAGTAAAGATGGAGAACTATTTGAATATTCTGAATGAAATCAGAGCAAGTCGTTACGATGCTTGAGCATTAATGACTGAATTAACGCTTTCAGTTAACCTACCCAGTTTCAAGATAATTGATTTGAAGGTTCTGTGGGACACAAAACAATCATATTCATCTTTTTCATCCTCATTGATCTCCACACTCTTCCTCAGCTGGAAAGTCCCATCATGGTTTGGTCTGATTCCTGTGGATTTAACCTCATCTTCACACACTGATGTGTGATTTTTCCTAACAGTCATCGTCACGTCTTTAGAGTAGAAACCAGTGGCCAGACAGGTGAGTTTCAGCTTGGATTCATCACTGGATTTCCTTGCAAACACACGAACATCTGGAGGAGCTGAAAACACAGGAGTTGGTTTATCAATCATATAAACAACAAATACTAATAGTGAACATTTACTCACCAGCTTTTCTCTGCTCCTCGTCTGCATAGTCTCTGAATTTGTTGAGCCAGTCCACACACTCTTTCTCCAGGTATCCTTTGGTGTATTGGTTTAGGATCGGCACACTGTCCCATTTTCTCTTGGATGGTAGAGCTGCATCAACAGGAGCGACCCACTGAGACTCTTTATCATCAAAAGACAGGAAGTTTTCTCCATCAAAGCCGTATTCACTAATGCCTTTGGAAAACTTCACTTCATCTCCTTGTTTCTCAATTTCACAACCGTGTCTCCACTGAAGAACATGAAGATCTGAAATGGAGACAGAATGTCTGTGAGATGAATATATAAATGAAATGATAGTGTATCTGCAGGTTAATATGTGTGAATGTTTCTCACCTGATTCATTGTGTCTCATACGTTTCATCAGAATATCAACATTCACATTAAACCACTGTTCTTTGCTCTTTCTGGACTGGGTGCCTTTTTCCCAGTAATCCTCCTGCATTTTCTCTTTCATCCAGGTCTGTCTGGGAATCTTCCTCTGTTCTTTACTATTGTAAGAGTCGATCTGTCTGTCATCTAGCAGACCCATAGCACTGAACTGATAGATGCCCGGCAGATCCACAGGTTTGGACAGAGCCGTGTAAATGTAATACAGCGAGTGCTTCTCTGCAATGAGGAGAAATAAAATGTGAATTAAACAAATATTCACTGGTTTAAATGTGATAAAAGTGCAGGAGAAAGCAGGTCAAACATCATAGGGTGAAGCACATTAAAAAGTCTCAAAATACTTCAGCTACAGAAAGAACCAAATAGAATCTGTTATGATTATCCCAAACACCAAATTCAAGAGCAATCCTAATGCAATCAAACATATCCTCTCAAAAACATATTGTTTGGATTTCAGTCCAAGAAAATAATCCTACAACCCTGTTTATGAAAATCTTATTATAAAGTCTTGACTTGAAAACAGAAGTAAATAGATAATAAGGATTATATATATATATATATATATATGTTTATGTATGTATATGTATATATATGTGTATATATATATATATATATATATATGTATATATATATGTATATAAGTATGTGTATGTGTGTGTGTATATATATATATATATATATATATATATATATATATATATATATATATATATATATATATACAGTGGGGATCGAAAGTTTGGGCATCCCTTGCAGAATCTGTGAAAATATGAGTAATTTTCAAACAATAAGAGAGATCATACTAAATGCATGTTATTTTTTTATTTAGTACTGTCCTGAGTAAGATATTGTGCATAAAAGATATTAACATTTATTCCACAAGACAAAAAAAATGCTGAAATTATTAAAATAACCCCCTCAAAAGTTTGGGAACCCTTGGTTCTTAATACTGTGTTCTGTTACCTGATGATCCTCGACTGTCTTTCTGTTTTGTGATGGTTGTGCATGAGTCCCTTGTTTGTTCTGAACAGTTAAACTGAGCAGCGTTCTTCAGAAAAATCTTTAAGCTCCTGCAGATTCTTCAGTTTTCCAGCATCTTTGCATATTTGAATCCTTTCCAGCAGTGACTGTATGATTCTGAGATGCATCTTATCACACTGAGGACATTTGAAGGACTCAAACACAACTATTGAAAAAGATTCAAACATTCACTGATGCTCCAGAAGGAAACAAGATGCATTAAGAGCTGGGGGGTGAAAACTTTTGCAATTTGAAGATCGAGGTAAATTGTACTTAATTTGTGTACCGGGAAACATACAAGTATCTTCTGTTGCTTACGAAGGGCAGAACTAAATGGAAAAAAATTATATTTCAACAAAATAAGACAAATTTGGCCATCTTCATCGTGTTCAAAAGTTTTCACCCCCCAGCTCTTAATGCATCTTGTTTCCTTCTGGAGCATCAGTGAATGTTTGAATCTTTTTAAATAGATTTTTCTGAAGAACGCTGCTCAGTTTAACTGTTCAGAACAAACAAGGGACTCATGCTCAACCATCACAAAACAGAAAGACAGTCGAGGATCATCAGGTAACAGAACACAGTACTAAGAACCAAGGGTTCCCAAACTTTTGAGGGGGTTATTTTAATAATTTCAGCATTTTTTTTGTCTTGTGGAATAAATGTTAATATCTTTTATGCACAATATCTTACTCAGGACAGTACTAAATAAAATATAACATGCATTTAGTATGATCTCTCTTATTTTTTGAAAATTACTCATATTTTCACAGATTCTGCAAGGGGTGCCCAAACTTTCGAGCCCCACTGTATGTATATGTATGTATATATGTATATGTATATATATATATATATATATATATATATATATATATATATATATATATATATATATATATATATATATATATATAATATATATATATATATATACACACATACAAATATACATATATTTATATATATATATATATATATATATATATATATATATATATATATATATATATATATATATATATATACACACTTATATATACATATACATACAGTAAACACACACACACACACACTCATATATATATATATATATAATCCTTATTATCTATTTACTTCTGTTGGTATCGTGTTAATTTAGTGTATGAGGATATACCGGTATTAGTGATAACCGCAATATTTAAAATGAACAGTTCTCTTCTGATGACACCACATGTAAATACTTGGTAACAGTACCTGGTTGAGTGCCCAGGTGGCAGTATCGTGCCTTAACTCTGACAGAGAGCTGTGTTTATCAGAGTGAGTTGTTATTATTTTACTAGTCATAGACTGGGAAATATGATATAACCTATTAACAGCGGTTTTCTGTGTTCATAAACTGTACTTAAGTAAAGGGTGATTATTTTAATAAGTACCGCGTTTTCTTTACTCGTCTTATTTTTGTATTTGCAATCAATACGGTCTGTGCGTAGTAACACTTCATTTCTTTCTTTGTTCAAATCCACGAACAGTTACACGATTAAAACGGATCTTGAAAAACTGAGCGACCACATTGCTACATTAAACTCTGTAAAATGTTAAGTTGGTCACAGTGCCATGCACTTAATGCCTCATCTGTGGTCATTCTTCAATAAGGTTCATTAGTTAACATTAGTTAATTACATAAGTTAACATATATAGATAACATTAATAATAATTAACAATATTTCCACAGCATTTATTAATCTTCGTTCATGTTAATTTCAGCATTTACTAATGCATTGTTAAAATCAGAAGTTGTGTTTGTAAACATTAATGTACTATGAACATGAACATTGAATAATTCGATTTTAATTAACATTAGCAAAGATTAATAAATTGTGTAATAAATGTATTGTTCATCGTTCATTCATGTTTGTTAAACATTAATGTTAACAAATGGCATCTTATTTTAAAGTGTTACCATTTATATTTATTCATCATACTGTTGAACTTGACAGTATTTTCTCTCTTGTTATTTCATAAGAGCTTCAAAGAAGACAGAGAAAGCCAGAGTCTTGTGCCCTGCGTTTATCAGTATCAATATTAGGCTCGTTGGGTGAAAAAGAAAAACTCAATAAACAAAGTAAAAAATAATTTGACTGATATCTTCCCCACCCCAAGGTTTCTATAGATATCACGATATATCGAGATCGTGAATTCTTATGGCCACAATAACCGTGATATGAAAAATCTAATATCGTGATAGCCCTAGTATATATGTATATGTAAAGTTCTATAGTAGGTGTTTTTTTTTCCATCATCATATTTGAGGAAGGGGTGCTCAACAATACAATCCTGCTCAGGACACACATTTGGCCAGCAGCGACCCTGAAGATGTTGTTATACACTTCTCTGGGAATGTGTGCTCTACTACACACACACGCACACACACACACACACACACACACTCACTCACACTCACACACACACTCACACACACACACACACACACACACACACTCACTCACTCACACTCTCACACACACACACACACACTCACACACACACACACACACACACACACACACACACACACACACACACACACACACACACACACACACTGAAGCACGCATGGTGTTTTCAGCTCTTCACTATACTGACGCATGATGTAGGCTACACATGTGGACATTACTACACAGTACTACAACCTGTCAAAATAAAATCTCTGTATAACTTGAAGAAATTCAAACAGAAATATAGTACTATTGCACAGTAGAGTATGCTATACTTCAAGTATTAGCATATTTGATATGCTATACTTCCTATTAGCTAATAATAATAGTTAATTAAAAAACACAGAAACTCTTTCTACAACCCACCAAAATAAAAGTTTGGTCTAACTCAAAGAAGTTATGTAAGAAATTGCACAGTAAAATATACTTAACATTTTTTTTACTAAAACATTATTTTATGTTACCCCATCAATATTTTCTAGATCCGCCCCTGCATGAGGGGGGGGGGGGGGGTGACATGATATTAAGCAGGTGGTTTTAATGTTCTGGATGATCAGTGTATTATATGTATGTGATGCACAGAGGCACAGCAGCACATGAGCTTCTGTGAAATGCATGAAAACTTGAGCTCCTTTTGTAAGAAGCCCTGAATCTAAATGAGATTTGTCCTGTGTAGAAACAGAAACACACTGATATTCCTTTTAAAATGGAGTTACCAGTTTGAATGACTTTCTCCGGAGAGACTGTCACACAGCTGTCTAATGTTTCTCCAGCTTTCTCTCGTCCTGTTGGAGAAATAGTGCAATGTCACATCGATGCGGTTTGAATCTACTTGAAATTTGCTGGAAAATAACAAAGACATACCAGTAGATGCTTCAGCGATCAACGGTTCAGTAACTTGTCCTGGAAAACCATGATAATATCAAGCATAGAGCTATTCTCAGATATAATATTTAATCTCAATGTGTCAGGTCACATAATATTTCATACAGATGAGTAAAGATGGAGAACTATTTGAATATTCTGAATGAAATCAGAGCAAGTCGTTACGATGCTTGAGCATTAATGACTGAATTAACGCTTTCAGTTAACCTACCCAGTTTCAAGATAATTGATTTGAAGGTTCTGTGGGACACAAAACAATCATATTCATCTTTTTCATCCTCATTGATCTCCACACTCTTCCTCAGCTGGAAAGTCCCATCATGGTTTGGTCTGATTCCTGTGGATTTAACCTCATCTTCACACACTGATGTGTGATTTTTCCTAACAGTCATCGTCACGTCTTTAGAGTAGAAACCAGTGGCCAGACAGGTGAGTTTCAGCTTGGATTCATCACTGGATTTCCTTGCAAACACATGAACATCTGGAGGAGCTGAAAACACAGGAGTTGGTTTATCAATCATATAAACAACAAATACTAATAGTGAACATTTACTCACCAGCTTTTCTCTGCTCCTCGTCTGCATAGTCTCTGAATTTGTTGAGCCAGTCCACACACTCTTTCTCCAGGTATCCTTTGGTGTATTGGTTTAGGATCGGCACACTGTCCCATTTTCTCTTGGATGGTAGAGCTGCATCAACAGGAGCGACCCACTGAGACTCTTTATCATCAAAAGACAGAAAGTTTACTCCATCAAAGCCGTATTCACTAATGCCTTTGGAAAACTTCACTTCATCTCCTTGTTTCTCAATTTCACAACCGTGTCTCCACTGAAGAACATGAAGATCTGAAATGGAGACAGAATGTCTGTGAGATGAATATATAAATGAAATGATAGTGTATCTGCAGGTTAATATGTGTGAATGTTTCTCACCTGATTCATTGTGTCTCATGCGTTTCATCAGAATATCAACATTCACATTAAACCACTGTTCTTTGCTCTTTCTGGACTGGGTGCCTTTTTCCCAGTAATCCTCCTGCATTTTCTCTTTCATCCAGGTCTGTCTGGGAATCTTCCTCTGTTCTTTACTATTGTAAGAGTCGATCTGTCTGTCATCTAGCAGACCCATAGCACTGAACTGATAGATGCCCGGCAGATCCACAGGTTTGGAAAGAGCTGTGTAAATGTAATACAGCGAGTGCTTCTCTGCAGTGAGGAGAAATAAAATGTGAATTAAACAACTATTCACTGGTTTGCGATTAGTTTAATGTAATTTTTTTATGTAATGTAAATTGTATTTTTGTGTGCTGGTCTTTCTGTAAATTCAGTTGTCCTTAGGGGAGATAAAGAAAGAAAGAAAGAATGTGAATGAGAAAGTACAGACTTTTATCATAATACATACATCTGTAATTATCTGAGTCTAGAAAACATTCGATATCTGAACCAACGCAATAAAAACACACATATTAAAAAGACAGATATATGGTTATCCAATAGGATCATAGTCTTTGTCAATTAATTTGATGCCCCTAAAACAGTCCTGTTTAATATGTAAACCTCTAATGCTGATCAGTCACATAACGGTGTTGGCAAATGCTGCTGCAGTGTTTATCGAAAGTTAGTTGATATTTTTAGATTTTAAGCAGACAAAACTCGTATTACTTTTATATTTCATAAGCCTATACGATGTTAGCATGCATTTCTCATCACATTTAATTTCTGTCGTTACAAAAACGTCTCAAATCACGACGCGTACTTGTTTGTTACTTTCACTTTCATTCTCTGAGAAACGCAGACACTTTCAATCTTTTACCTGCTCGCAGTGAAGGCAAAGTCCCATAAAGGAGAAGAAAATACAGCCGAGCAAAGATCTTCGTTGTGACATTTGTTCGCATATTGAAACGTCTTTGTGTGTGAATTTAACTAATTATAATTTTCTTAGATCGTTGAACGCAAAGCAGCAGAATTCGAGCTGCAGAAAATAGCGGATGTTTTGACCAGTGAGAAAATACGACGTCGTCGTTGAAATTTGATCTGTGTCTGGGCAGAAAGTGGTGAAGCAACACACAAAAACTGCGGTTTATTTACAGTGATGGATAGTTCAGTGTTCATGAGGACATTTATCAATGATAACCTATATTTGCTATAAAGAAGTCTTCCACAAAGATATAGTTCATTAGATGATGGTTTTATTTGCTGTTAAATATTAGCAAATAACTGATTAATACACACACACACACACAAACCCGATTCCAAAAAAGTTGGGACACTGTACAAATCATGAATAAAAACAGAATGCAATGATATGGAAGTTTCAAATTGCAATATTTTATTCAGAATACAGTTGCAATCAAAATGATTCAACCCCCTTGACTTGCAAGACAATTTGCTGTGGAGGATAACATTTTATGAAATCAATTTAACAAAGGCATCTGTAAAGTATTAGAGAAAGTTTGTTAATACACTTTTGAGTGATTCTGAGAATGGAACATTGATGAATCATGATAAAATTCGAATTGGCTCTAAACATTTATGTTCAAAATTATTCAACCCCCTTTGTGCAGAGTCTTTTATTCTTTAAAATCTCCAATAAACGCTGTCTGTAAGTGTTTAGAAGCTTCTGTCACCTCTCTACTACAGTTTTGGCCCATTCCACACCTGAAAAAGCTTTCAGATCACTGATAATCTTTGGTTTTCACATTGCCACTGCTTTCTTCAAATTCAACCCGATATTTGAAATGAGAATTAAGCCTGGAGACTGATCAGGTCACTCAAGTACATTCTGTGACTGATGCCTGAACCAAGCAGTAGTAGATTTGGATGTGTACTTTGGGATGACTGTCCTGCAGCAAAGTCCATTGATCATCAGCTTCAGTCTTTGCACCAAAGGAATCACAATTCTTGTCAAAATGGCCTGATACTTGAGGGAATCCATGATTTTCACTTCCTTCTACAGTAAAGAAACCCCATAACAGGACTGATCCACCTCCAAGTTTGAGGATGGAGATGGTGTTCTTCTGCTCATGAGCTTTGCCTTTTTTGCAGAAGACATATACCGCTGATCCATGGGTCCAAAAAGTTCCAGTTTGGTCACATCACTCCTTATAACATTCCTCCAGAGCTCCACAAGTCTACACAAATGAATTTTATTAAGTTCAAGTTGTCCTTTGTTCTTCTTGATCAAGAGTGGTATGCTTCAAGATGTCTCAACATGAAGGCCATACTTGTCTAGTGATCTTCTTACACACTGCATTGAAATGGTTTTCCTCCTTTCATTGGGTCATCTTGCAAGTCTTTGGCTGTACATTGCAGATTTTTCTCAGTTGCTCTGATTAAACATTTTATGATATTGTGCTTTTTCTTCCACAACCTCAAAGGTTTTCTGGTTAAACACACTTTAAGCTAAGGAATTAGGCTGAGAACTGTGTCTCTAGGAACTTTCAATGTCTTGGAAATCATCATATAGCCTTAGCCTTTCTAAAGTACTATGATATTTATTCTCTTTAACTTTTGTGAGATCTCTGTTGACATTTTTGCTACTCAACTTCAACACATACATGGGCTAACTGTATGTGTAACGGCTCAAGCTAATTCTGTTTTTAAAAAAGCTTAATTTCTGTTTTGAGACTGTTTAATTCCCCACCATGCAAATAAGTGATTTAAAAACAGCAATGTTGAATAGGGGTTGAATAATTATGACATAGCAGTATTATTAAAAAAATCTTATAACTCAAAAGTATTACATTATATATTGACAATATCACTTTTAATATGCCAGTGAACTGTTATAGATACAATTTTTATTTTATTCTGGATCTTCAGAAAAGCTTGTATTTGTAAAGTTTTTGTACAACTGTGCAACATAGATGACATATCAGATGTTTAAACTGAGAAAATGTATCACTTTAAGGGAAAAATAAGTTGATTTTAAATTTCATGGCATCAACACATCTAAAAAAAGTTGGGACAAGGCCATGTTTCCCACTGTGTGGCATCCCCTCTTCTTTTTATAACAGTCTGCAAATGTCTGGGGACTGAGGAGACACGTTGCTCAAGTTTAGGAATAGGAATTTTGTCCCATTCGTGTCTAATACAGGCTTCTAGTTGCTCAGCTGTCTTAGGTCTTCTTTGTCGCATCTTCCTCTTTATGATGCGCCAAATCTTTTCTATGGGTGAAAGATCTGGACTGTAGGTTGGCCATTTCAGTTCCCGGATCCTTCTTCTACACAGCCATGATGTTGTAATTGATGCAGTATGTGGTCTGGCATTGTCATGATGGAAAATGCAAGGTCTTCCCTGAAAGAGACAACGTCTGGATGGGAGCATATGTTGTTCTAGAACTTGGATATACCGTTCAGCATTGATGGTGCCTTTCCAGATGTGTAAGCTGCCCATGCCACACACACTCATGCAACCCCATAACATCAGAGATGCATTCCTTGCTGATTCACGTATCGATATGGATGATTATGTATTGATACAGCAGCAAATGCTTTGATGCAGTTTTGAAAAAGAAACAATAGAGAAGACAATTTTAAGTTTAAAATAATAATAGCTCTGGGATTAGAAAATGAAATGTCTTAAATTGTCCCCAAAACTAAAAAAACTATAGAAAACACTTGTGCCTCTACATTTCCTCTTTCTCACCAGCCTCTGTCTCCTGGCTTTCTGTTCCCTGCTCCCTTTCTGTCACTTGTGCCTCTACATGTCCCTCTTTTTCTTCCTCTATCTCCATCTCCTCATTTGATCTATTACTTTCCACTCTCTGTCCATCTAGGAACAAGGCTCAATTTACTGTTTCAGCATTAATCTATTATATTAACCATCACTACTAATCTTGCACCTAATCAATAAGTCCACCTTAAATATTGATACAAAACATTTAAAAACTGATACACTGGAATATAGTGATTCATATTATTATTACTATTGTAGTTGTTGTTGTCTAAAATTGAACACCTTTGCAATGTAAACAAATGACAGGCTACATTTGTTATTCATATCCTTCACACTGCACTTTGATGTCAAGTATATTATGCATTTTTTATTGACATTGATATTTTTACATTTATTTCCAGAGAGATATTATTGCGTTTACAGGCTAAAGTGGTATTGCTGTTGTAAACACTGTTGGTTTTGTAGAAAAAAAAATTTGTGTCACATTTAAAATAGAATTATATTTTAATTCATTTCTGAATTGTTTTTATTTTTATAATGATAATTCAGAGAATGAGAAAATCTGAATAAGCCTTACCAGTGTTGTGATAATTATTTTTAGGGCACTCTATGTGTTAAAAATAAATAAGTACTGTAATATAATTAAAGTTTAGTCAAATAAAATAAAAAAGACCAGACCCCTCGATGCCTGTGAAACTTTTCTCCCTCAAACAGCACGCTAATGTTACTTCTACACCACAGGCTACACACAGCAATAAACAACATATCTGCATGTTCTCACATCACATCATTCTTGTAAAATAATAATAAGTAAATAAACATCAAAATCACTTCGCTGAGAATTAAACACCACTTACCAGCTGCCGCGGTGTTGAAAATATCCTTTAGCAATTAAAAAATGCGCGTGAGGAGTCGTCCCGGTCAGATGAGGTCGTTGTCGTCAGGTGAAAGGTCATCATGTTGGTCATTTTATTTACGGCTAAATTATTATTAATAAATTGTACTAATATTATGATTGAGTGTGGGCAGGCATTCACAAAAGGGAATGTTATTACAAAGAAAATTTGAGGAAATTTTGCTTTGACAAAAGGGCACTTAAGGGGCAAAGGAGCAGGTGCTCAAGTAAACCGGTTCTTTCGGACAGTTCGATCAAATAAAACCAGTAAAAAAAAAAAACGGTTCTTTTTCACTCGACGTAATGTCTTTGCGATGATTGCCCTTCATTCAAGCCTTCAGTTTACCCGCGCTTATAACATTAGCACAGAATCAGTTCAGAATCAATCATCAAAAGAATCAGTTCGGTTCAGACGATCTGTGTGTCGGTCTGCTTCACACTGAATCACACATGCGCAGTATCATCAGCTCCTCGGTTCACGAATCGGACCATCCGACAGAAACGGTTCTCGTTCAGTGTACAAATAAATGTCGAAATAATTATTATTTATAATTGTTCTGCGTAGTTTGAAGAGAATTTTGTTAAAATATTTATCCCGGATATATATATATATATATATATATTAGGGGTGTAACGGTTCACAAAATTCACGGTTCGGTTCGATACGATACACTGATGTCACGGTTCGGTTCGGTTCGGTTCGATACGTTTTAGATACAGCAAAATGTAAAAACATCTCAACTTTTCAGAATGCCGCAAGCGCACCGCGGGTCATGTGACAAGAACCAACCAATCAGCTTCATCCTTTCCCGTAACAACGTTGAGAGCTCAGCCAAGATGAAGGATCAGCTGATCATAGTTGTATATGGATTGCAATTTTGAAATAAATTTAGTAGCAGAGCTACTGCATGCGATTTTTAGAGCTGCAAATCCATTTATCCTTCGCTGAAATTTCCGCGTCTCATGGAGAGAGCACGTCATTGTTGCTTAGCAAAGACAGATGCCTCATGAGCGCTTCTGCCCAAGCGCTTTGGAAAGGAGGAGAAAGACGCGCTTAGCGTTTTCCATGCGTTTTTAGGCACGATATGTGAACGGCCCCTAAGGCGCTCGCTCACTCAGCACGCGCTGAAGGCTCGTTGCAAAATGTCGAATGCATTTAACAGACCAGAAATATAAGATCCTAAAATAACCAACAGGTCTGGTGTTTGGGTTGGATTCCCTGTAAGCTATAGTGTCTAAATGCTGCAGGGATAGTTTGCTGCGTGCATGTTTCTCCTTTTTTTCGTCTTTTCCCAGATAGTACTGACGCATATATCCCAGATATTCCCGCTGGTGGTTTTTTTTTTTTTTTTTGTATTCCCGCTGGTGTACCCTGTCATGTTGCAGATGCAACATACCGTTGTTTTTTTTTATCCACCACTCTCTTGCCATCACCATTATAGCTTAAAGGGAATCCAAAGTGCACCCAAACACCAGACCTGTTGGTTATTGGAGGATCTTCTCATTTCTAGTCTGTTAAACGCATTGGCTATTTTGCAACGAGCCTTCAGCGCGTACTGAGTGAGCGAGCGCCTGCTGAGTAGCCTAACATAAACATATAAGATGGTGTTTTTTTCTTCTTCGGGAGTGTCAGGGGCGTTGCCTGTTACGTTGTTTGGGTTATTGGGCTACCTTGTTGAACGCATATCATTATATTTCTCTCTCTCTTTTTTTTTTTTTTTTTTTCAAATATAATTAATTACTCCAACGAACCGTTCGGTATACATAATGCGTACCGTGTACCGAACCGAAAGCGTCGTACCGAACGGTTCAATACGAATACGCGTATCGTTACACCCCTAATATATATATATATATATATATATATATATATATATATATATATATTAGTGGTGGGCCGTTATCGGTGTTAACGTGCTGCGTTAACGCGAGACTCTTATCGGGCGATAAAAAAAATATCGCCGTTAATCTATTCTCAAAGTTGGGTTGGGAGCTGGGTCTATACTATGCGAGCTATGATGACTTTCACCTTGATATTTTATATAACTGACTGACTGAGGCCAGCCTAAAAAGATGCTCAGGACAGTTGACGGGCCTCTGCTGCGCATCGTCACGAAAGCTTATCTTTTTCACATGTTTTTAAACATTAAAGCATCCAAACACAAGACACGGAAAAGCTGAACAGACCAGCTGGTTACTCGAGAGAGAGAGAGAGAGGGAGAGAGAGAGAGAGAGAGTATCACGGACAGCGACACTGAACTCCCTCCTGCTCCTGAACGAACAAATACAAATCGCAGTTTGAACAAACAAAAAGATGTGAAAGAGTCCAATTCAGCACCGCGGTGTTCTGGTGTTCAGGGTTTTACGAAGAGAAAGGCGTTCATCGTCTCTTAAAGGGAACGCGCCTAATTTAGCTACTGGCTGCTGTAATGTTAATCCAAGAAAATGAAAGAAAATCACTCACTGCTCTTGACTGAATTACTTAGTAGTTTTAACACTCAAACCAAAAATTATTCAGACACCAGATATAATTTTTGATATATATAGCAAAACTGTAATAATGTGAGAAATGTTGAAGGTGTCTGAATAAATGTAGGTTTGATTGTATATTTCATTTTACATTTACATTTTTGACACCTACAAACTTGAAAAAAAACTTAAACATTGGTGTGAAACAGGAGTAATGTTGTTTGCACCTTGTGCAATGTGGAATTAGTTTACAGCTTTTTCAAGCACTTTGTGATGCATTTTGGAAACAGGAGATGAGCCCCTTTTCAAATGCACCACCTAGCTTGATAAACCCCTTCTCAAAGACTTACTGTTTGTCAATTTTATAGTGGTAACACACATATTCTGAATGCCATCGCAGAATTCGAATGAGCCATTTTAATTTAGATTAATCTAGATTAATTTCAAGATCACAGTGAGATTAATCTAGATTAAAAAATTGCCCACCTCTAATATATATATATATATATATATATATATATATATATATATATATATATATATATATAAAATCAGGAAGAGTGTGGGGGGTCAAATGGGGGGTCAAGGAGTTTTTTGGCAGGGTCTTGAGACCCCCCAGGACCCCCCCGGCGCCGCCGGTGCCATGTTGTGATTTTCATAACAGTATAATTTCTGTATGTGATGCAGTGCTGTCTAAGGGCCGAAGATCACGGGCATCCAGTATGGTTTTCCGGCCTTGACCCTTACACACAGAAATTGTTCCAGATTCTCTGAATCTTTGGATGATATTATGCTCTGTAGATGATGATAACTTCAAACTCTTTGCAGTTTTTCTCTGAGAAACTCCTTTCTGATATTGCTCCACTATTTTTCGCCGCAGCATTGAGAGAATTGGTGATCCTCTGCCCATCTTGACTTCTGATAGACACTGCCACTCTGAGAGGCTCTTTTTATACCCAATCATGATGCCAATTGACCTAATAAGTTACAAATTGGTCCAGCTGTTCCTTATATGTACATTTAACTTTTCCGGCATCTTATTGCTACCTGTCCCAACTTTTTTGGAATGTGTAGCTCTCATGAAAATGTATATGTATGTATGTGTATATGTATATTTGTATATGTATATAATCAATTAGCTCATTATGCTGTATGGTGTCCTTGATTGTATTGTGACAATACTTATTTTACTTAATTTACAAAGTAAATGTAATATGAGAGAGATACTCTACGTCACTACATAGGAAGATGTGCATAACATTGCCCAAATGTTCACACAAAGAAAGAAGGCATACCTTTTATTCTTGTTGTTGCCAGTGCTGCCATATTGTGGAAATTACACACTTCCTTCACACACTTGTGGTAGCCTATTCGGCCAATCACAAGGCACTGGATAACTGGCCAATCAGAGCACACCTCTCTTTTCAGACAGATGAGCTTTGTAAAAATCCATGCATTTTAAAAGGCGGGGCATTGAAGAGCAACAATAATGTACAGTATGTGGAAAATAATGTTTTTTTTTTTTTACCTTAAACCGCATAAACACAGTGCATTACACCAAATAATATTATTTTTAGCAACATCGAATGACACCTTTAAAAGTAGAGTAATCATAGCAGGTTTAATCCATAGTCTGTCTGTTTAAACAGCTGCGTTTTGCTTCTTTGACATCAGCATCCTATAAAATTGATTGCATTCCGGTAAAAAAAAACACAAAACAAACAAACAAAGAAAAAAACTATAAGCATAACAATATTTTTTTTCTCTTATGCATATATTATATACGTATATATAAAACAGAACAATGATATCATACGTATCTGGGCAGAAATGGAGAGACATAACCAACATAAAGCGTTTTAGTCAGTCAATGTTCAATAAATATACATTTTCATATATTTACACATTAAAAATTGTTTCACAAAGTTATATACCTAAGAAGTCAGTTTTATGGTCTCAAAATGTTATTGATAATTATTAATGAGAAACGAAACCAAGCACTTGAGTGACTGTATGATTATTATTATTATTATTATTATTATTATTATATTTGAAGCAGCCTGTTTTGACAGTAAATACTCATATATAATCTAATCTAATCTAATCTAATGTCATATAATTTCTACGCTACATCCATATGGCCGTATGGGTTTTAAGAATGAGTGAGGTCTGGAGTGGGGTTAAGAATTGTGCGATAAAACTACAAACACAGCTCATTATACTCTAAACACTTTAAAAGAGACAGACATGGATATGTTTGTAAAATGTTTTCTCTGTTTTGGAGGAATGAGGAACATTAAATTATAATCATATGCAGGGATTATTATCAGTTGTTTATTATTCATTCAACAGTTATAGGACTATTACTGTTAGAGTTTTCATTAGTAACCATTGCTCTACTAATGATAATTTGTCTAGTGCTCTTATGAATGTTGTAGACATGATTTGGTGAAAATTTAACAACAATACTCTGTGAAATAGCATAGAAGTAACCTATGTGTTCTACATACCTCTTTGCTAATGTTATATGCTACTGTTTTGATAGCTTTGATAACATTTCTGACAGATAATATATATATATATATATATTATATATATATATATATATATATATATATATATATATATATATATATATATATTATATTTTCTTTTTAAGGCCACAGGCTTAGCTAGAACTGAAATCAAATTTATGAACTAAACATAAAACCAATACAAATCTAATCAGAGTCAGAATGAGTGAATAATCTGTGTCACTGAGTTTACTTAAATAAATAAATAAAAATAAAATCAACATAGGAGTTATACTTACTATACTATAAATAAAAAATTTTGATTTGAAAATTAAATAAACGTTAGATGAAATAAACAACTTAGTCATTTTATTTAGATTTTAAGATTACACTGCTGGAACCATACTATTAAAAAACTTTTCCTATAGTTTTGTCTTAGTGTATGTTCCACAATGTTGTGACCCACCTCTGAGGAGGCCTGTTAAGGCCTACTAATCGGCAGTGAGACTTCTGCCCAAACTACCAGGGCCAACCACAGAAGGTGAGCTGGCCTAGGAGCCCTATCGGGGGCTATTCGGTCAAGGAGGCCTGCTGGGGGCTACTACCCAACCGTGCAGCCTTCGCGGCAGAAAGCTGTTGCTACAGCATCCTGGTACCTAATCGCATTGCCAGAGGCAGTGTACTCAGCAAAAAGCAATACCCTTATAGCAGGGGAGTACAACATATGCCATTCTGCCTAGTGGAGGCCCCATAAGGGGCCTACCTACTAAATGCATAGGCGTCAGCCCATGGCAATGCTCTGGCTTCAAGGGAGTTCAAAAACCGGAATGAAATGTAGTTTAGACAGGGAGCAGGCCTGCAAGTGGCTCCAAAGGGTTACAGGGATTTGTCCTGAGCCCAGCCCTAGGGGAGCGGGGGGGGGGGGGGGGGGGGGGGGGGGGGGAGGGGGGGGGGGCTAAATTGCACGCCAACCCACTTCAACCCATCGGTCGAGCGATTAGCTCAACGGGCTGAGTGGAGCAAGCTTTCGAGGCCCAAAAACATCTCTGTTCAGCAGGGTCTGACAAACTGTCACTTCGCAGAGCGAAAGATGGCCTAACCCTGCGAGACTGATCCTACCTCAGCTACCACCCTGCATTACTCTATCACCCCTGAATGCAGAGAAAGGGGCGGGCCTTGGCCAACAACTCCCATTTAAGGGAGGAGGCTGAAATCTAGGGGAGGAAGCCTAACACATAATGACTGTGGCAGCTATATTTAGCAACACACCTCCAATATCCCTAGCATAGCCTAGGCCAGCTACAGAAGCGGCCCGGACAAACCGATAGGCAGGACATCTATCTGAAGATCTATCTGAAGCGCCAGCGTCAGTCTAAACCTAAAGCAAAAAGGTTTTTTTTTTTTTTTTTTTTTTTTTTTGGAAGACCAACTACTCTACCCCTGGGTGGCTAATAGCCCTGAGGCTAAACAGAAATGAGCGGTCGCCCACCACACATATAAAATGTTATGACAGGAAGGCCATCACATACTCATCACAGAAGCCAAATCTTCTTTGAGCTTCTTCCTAATTCGTTCTAGCCACCATCTGGGGGAGGCTTCAGGGCCCTAAAGTCCAATACTTTAATTGCTCCTCTAAGAATGACCCCAAGGTCTATACATGGAACAAGGTCTGTAGAGAAATACAAATCAGTGTTAGTTATATACACAGAATTTTACAAACCAAAAAGTTCACCTGCGGCGTGTGGAGTGAAGACTCGCCAGAGAGTTCTCAATGAATCTGGGGTCCACCACTTTTACATGCCTAAAAGAGGTGCTCACATCAACCAGTTGCTACGGCGGGCCATCAGAACATAGTTCTCATTATAAGGCCCATCCCCAGGGCTGGTGTAATGTAAACGCCTGGGGAGTCAAGAAGAGGGAGAGGACTGGTAGAAAAGGCCCTCCAGGGAGATCAAAACCCTACTTCCGCTGAGCGTTGCTGCGCTTGTGCTGAATGACCTCCCTTAAGTCCCTCTTCTTGCGGGAGGCTCCCCTCCCCCATGGAGGGGGAGCACGAGAGGCAACACTAGACCTCTGGTCCTGTCTACGGTCCCCAGACCAAGACGGACCCGGTCCTCCCGCCTGCCTGGGCTGGGGCCCGGATCTCAGCGGTATACACTTAAATGCGACTGAGCATGCCTTTGCTTCCCTAAACTTTCCAACCACTGCCTCAACGGAGGTGCCAAAAAGTTTAGCAGGCGAAACTGGTGAATCAAGGAGAAGGGATTTTTCTTTCTCCCCGATATCAGCCAAGTTGAGCCACAGATGCCTCTCCATGGTCACCATCGCCGCCATCGATCGGCCGATCGCTGCAGCAGTCTGTTTAGTGGCCCGGAGACATAAATCTGTGGTCCGGCGCAACTCAGCGACCGCCTCAGGGGACAGCCCTGCCCCCTGGTCGAGATCCTGCAGAAGGTCAGCTTGGTAGGCTTGGAGCACTGCCATGGTATGAAGGGCAGCACCAGCCTGACCTGCTGCCGTGTACGCTCTGCCATTCAAGCGAGCCGTGGTTTTAAGGGGCTTGGATGGCAGAGTCGGAGCTTTTAGTGTCGACACCTGCCCAGATACGAGATCGCAAACATCTCGTCAATGGGCGGCATCGACACATAACCATACTCCCCGATCCCCTCAACATCAGCGAAATTACCCCACTGATGTCGATGAATGCGGGCAGAGTATGGTTTCTTCCATGCCCTCTCGATCTCTGAATGGAGATCAGGAAGGAATGGAAGGCTCTGCTGAGCTGGTGGTCTATGTTCAGGGAAAAAACGATAGTCAAAACGAGGGCGAACGATCTCTCCCTGAGCGCGCCGCCATGGCAACTGAAGTTTGCCAGTGGCGCGCTCCATAACTTCCACCAACTCTGCGTACAAGGGGCAGGATGGCTGACGAGGTTGAGGATCTAAATCATCCTCCTCAGCCATCTCTTGCCCAGCCCGAAGAGCACTCGCTGCAGTATCAGTAGGAGAAAAGTCTCCGTCATCCACCTGCAGCTCACTCTTGTCAGCCGTTGACGCGTCCGAGATGTTAATTTGCCCCTCTCGAGTCTGTCAGCGAGCTCCATCTGGGAGCCCCATGAAGCGCGTTGCCGCTCTGCCTCGGCACGAGCGGGACCCGATCTGTGGAGGACCGAGAAGAGAGCTCGACGAGAGCGGAGCGTTCTCATAGAAAAACGCTCGCAATTTGCACAGGACGCTCCCTCAAGAGCATCCTGTGCGTGCTCTTCACCCAAACAGTACACACACATCTCGTGAGTGTCACCCGGCAACAAATATCTTGGGCACGGGTCAGCACATTTCACAAAACTTTCAGGACTTGCCTTAGATGTGCGTTTCATTTTCGCTGTAAGCAGACATTTAAATCAGATAAAACAGTCCCTGAAGACGAAAAGGCTACTGTCATGGTTTCAAGGCGCCCTTTTTATATCCAGGTCGCATGCTCATCATTCAAGCTGATGATTCACGGCTGTCGCCGTCAGCATGATTGCTGTGAGTTGATATTTGATTTCAGACACCTGTCACACTTTCAAGATTCAATTTGATATCACAATGTGTTGCATCCTCAATTTTCAATATTGCTACACACCGCTACATTTTTATCTGTGAATATTATACAGTCAGATATTCTGACTTCTATTTTATCTGGTCCAAGAAAATACACTTCCTGGATGTAGCAAACTTCAAAACAAAAACTTAAGTTTGAAACTGTCAAATACTGTACTTGAGTACTTATATATTAGTCTCGCGTAGCCAGACCTTCAGGCTGAAGGTCTGGGATCCATG